>NC_066874.1:34569350-34869350 GCF_022985175.1 Labeo rohita | reverse complement strand
CTTTACAATAAGGTACATTATTTAACATGAACAATAACATTAACTAACATTAACAAAGATGAATCAATTCTGTAGTGTATTGTTCATTGTTCATTCATGTTATTTAATACATTAACTCCATTAATTAACAAATGTCACCAATGAACAGTTGCATTATTATTAACATTAATAAAAATCAATAAATACAGTAACAAATGTATAACTCGTTTTAAGTTAATGTATTAATCATGTTACTTACTGTGACCTTTTGTAAAGTGTTACTGATAAGCTACTACTAAATATAATGTGGAAACTGTATTTTTTTGTAAAGCTGCTTTGCAACAATTTGTATAGTGAAAAGCGCTATACAAATGAATTTAATTGAATTTTCCAGTTAACAGTAATAACCCTGGAGAGAATGTATGATTGTCACTGGTGTCTTCTCAAGTGTTGTTTAGTGAGACTCTCGTGAGGTGTGTGTGTGTGTGTGTGTGTGTGTGTGTGTGTGTGTGTACTTGTTTTTGCTACATTGTGGGGACCAAATGTCCCCACAAGGATAGTAAAACCTGAAATTTTTGACACAATGTTAAAAAATGATTAAAAATAGTAAATGATGTTTATCTGAAAGTGTAACGATGCAGACATGTTTTCTGTGAGGGCTAGGTTTAGGGTTAGGGTTGGGTTAGGGGATAGACAATATCGTTTGGTCAGTATAAAATCTATAGAAGTCTATGGAAAGTCCCCACAATTCACAAAAACAAAACGTGTGTGTGTGTGTGTGTGTGTCACACCTGCTCAAACAGTGTGTGTAGCTCCTCCACAGGTAACAGACGCTGTGTTTACCTTTTCACTTACCGCACTGCTGCGGTAAACACCAGAATGCGGGAACCTCACATGCACATACAGAGAGGTTTAGGGCATAATGAGTGCAGGTTTCTTTTTTTCTTGAACTGAATCAAGAAATATTGAAGAACTCGTCACTTTTTTGCCCACTTTTTTGATTGTTTGTTACTTGCTGTTTCCTGTTGCTGTCAGCTGATACTTATAATATAGTGGGAGGGGCATTCTCATCTGGAGAGCGTCTGATTGGACAAGAATCGGTGTAGTGCAGTATGAGTCATTAGTATTTTTGTTCTATAACAGAAGAGCAGACATTGAAATTTCACAATTTTATTTGATAAAATAACAGTCATCTTCATTACAAACCAACAGAGTAAAAGTTTAGTTTTAGTTAAAAGTTTAGTTTTACTTGAAGAAATTATGACAGAAATATATTATTTATAATTGTTTTATAAAAATGGATTCAGTTTTTAAAGTTAGTATTATTTAGTTAATTAGACACACTTTTTAATAATTAAAATGTCATTAACCCATTAAAATGGACTCCAGAAATATTAAAACAGAAAACACAGAATTTGGGAAATTATAGGTTAAAATGCACTCAGTTTATTTGATAAAATCTTGAAATAAGATAAAAAGTGTAATAAAAAATATTAAAATAAAAAGTTTTTTACTACATTAATTTTTCATTTTTTTTTTAATAATATGAGCCATAAAACTGTCTGCATAATAATTATACAAGAAATGCTGGTTAAAATGATGGATTATAATAATGTCAACTACCCAAGAGTGTTTCACGTGAACTACCCACCTGTAGGTTGTTAAACAGTCACTGCGGGAACTCTTTCCCAGAAAATCATGATGATGATGATGATGATGATGATGCCTTTCCCTGCCTCACCCATTGTTCATTTCCCAGATAAGCAGGTGTGTGTGTGTGTGTGGCTCCCTGTGGAGACACCTGGTCTCATGGGCTTCATCTGGCCTGTCAGCTGGACTCTTGTGAGCAGAGTTTGTGTGAAAGTGGAACGACCCTCGGTGGCGTGTCGCTTTACTACGACGATGAGGCAAATGATGCTCACGTCTGTTTGTTTGCAGTGTTTTGACGCTGATTGTGTTTAATGTGGCGAAGCTCGTCCGATTCAGTGAACGAGGTATTTTCAGGGCTCATATGCTCGAGCGTTTCAGCATGTGTTGAAACTGAATAGGAGAAAAAGCTTTTTCTCACCTTCATCAACAGCTAAAGAATTTCATTGGCAGCGCTGCGTGATTTTCAGGAACAAACAAGCTGCTGGCGAGTCGAACAGTAATAAAACCAGCAGTGAACCTCCTTATTAACACACATAAAGATCTATGAAACGGAAATAGTCTGATTGATCTTTGATTCCTGTTGCGATATTCTGCTTTATACAGTGCGTTGACTATTTTTAGCCTACTGTCATTTCTCACAGATGCTGTTTTGTGGATTGATTGAGTTCTCAGTTATTGCATTTAAGTATCAGCTTTGTCTCAGATGTTTTTTCAAAAAAAAATTTAAAATGAGTCACTAGTTGTCATTGAGTATAGAGCTGTAAAATGAATGTGAAACGTCTCAAATTGTTTTAATGAGAGGTGTTTGAGTTCATATTGAGATCCCTGACTTTTGATACAGACTTTGGCTGATCTGAACATAGTTTGAGACTTATCCTGAAAATCAAGAAGAGACGCACTTGAGATTACAGGGGTTTTTTTGTCAGGAGAAAGATCTGAGGAGCAAGAGATTTCAGTAGAAGTTTGACTGTTTAGTTTTGCCTCATCTAGAAAAAATAATGGATGCTCATCTGATGTGATCTGTGCAATGCCTTAATTTTGAGTACCTTGGTGTTGATATTTTGATGGAAATATGAATGGAAATGAAACAACACTTTCGCGACTGCACATTTTGGAAAATAATTTGAATTGCAATTTTTTTTTTCTTCTTTAATTGCAATAATTTAAAATGTGCTCAAAAAAACAAACATTTTTTTTGCAAAGATTTTGCTTACACAATTTGGCCAAAACTTTGTAATTTATATATATTGTATATTAATATGGCTGTATAATAATAAATAGTAATAAAAATAATTATTAAAATACCAAAAACATTTATTATTTTTTATTTTACTCTAAAATAAATTATGATATTTAAAAAATATATAAATATTTTAGGAAAAATAATAATTTTATTTTAAAATTACAGCTATTTAAGTGGCACGTTTCACTCTTAAACATGCAACGCTGATATTTAATTAAATTGTATTTTAGCAATTTGATAATTGGCCTTTGATTTCATTTTGAGTAATCGTGCCGCTCTAATCCATCAGGATTTTTCATAAATCTTATTTGTGATTGTTGTATCCAGTAGGTTAAACATGAGTATTAATGTCTGTGTTTTATTGGTGTGGCTGGATTACGGTTAGTTACTGTTATTTGTTGTTGTTGACCGTCTTCGGTTGGGATTCCTCCAGTTAGTGAAGTTGTATTTGCTAAACCTCTGAGGTGTGTGTGGTTTACCTCGCTGTACGCAAACACACACACACACACACACAGTTAGTCAGTCG
This sequence comes from Labeo rohita, assembly GCF_022985175.1. NCBI lineage: Eukaryota > Metazoa > Chordata > Actinopteri > Cypriniformes > Cyprinidae > Labeo > Labeo rohita. The sequence goes on along the minus strand of NC_066874.1, from coordinate 34,865,952 downwards.
GAGACCTCAGGCTCAGCTTCATCCTTAAAGCCGCACAAACACTCGTGAAGGAGCTGGTTGTCTTTGGCCTTTTGTTGCAGGAGTTAGAAGAGGGTTTGGAGAAGGACTTTCCTCTCGTCCTGACGGATGTGTGATTCACGGCCTGCTCTATGTGTAAACAGAAAGCAGCAGAGCAAACATGTTTAGCGGTGAGTGGAGTCGCTGGAGGACGGACGTGTGTCCGGCTGAGAGATTCGTGAGTCTGAACACAACACACACACAAACAGCGTCCAGCAGCCAGCCTGTGTGTGTGTGTGTGGGATGACAGGTTTAGACGAGCCTCCCGTCTGCCTGTTAAAATGCTAATGTCCCATTTGGCTTTAGGGTTCAGACTTTTCCTGATTCGGATCTTCTGCTGCTGCTGTCTGAGCTGAAAATGTGGTTTGTTAGCACATCTTAAATGTGTTTGTGGTAACATCTTACTTAGCAAATTTTGTTCAAATTAGTATGACTGAATCATCCTGAATTGATGACTGAATCCATTTTTATTTGAATTGATATTATTAAATCAGCTAGAATCAAATTGATTTAACTGAATCAAATTAAATGTAATATGATTGATTTAACCTGAATCGGACTGATAAGACTGAATCAACATGAATCAAATAAGATCAGTTTAACCTGGATCAAATTGATATCAATGAATCAGCTTAATTCAAATCTAATATAGTGACTTCAAACTGAATCAACTGAGTCAGTGTGAATCAAGTTTAATATGATCAGTTCAGCCTGAATCAAATTGATATGACTTCATTTACATGAATCATGTTTAATATGACTGATTCAGTTTGAGTCAATTTGAATGAAACTTAGTATGGTCAATTCAACCTGAATTTTTAGTTCAACCAATTTTTTTTACAATGATTGTTTATGATTTATTATTTAATCATCCTGCATCAAACTTTATACGATCACTTTAACCCAAGTCAGATTTAAAAGACTTAAATGACTTTAACTTATATCAAATTGAATCAAATGCAGTATGATCAGTTCATTCTGAATCTTATTGATATGACTGAATTAACTTGAATCGAAGTGATATGATTTAATCAACCTGAATCAAATGTATATAAGTGAATCAACTTGAATCGAAATAAGATTTAATCAACCTGAGTCAAATTTAAATAGTGAATTAACTTGAATCAATCTGATACGATTTAACCTTAATCAAATTTATGTAACTGAATGAACCAATGTTAGTCAAAGTGAATCAACCTGAATCTAATTTAAATAACTGAATCAACTTGAATCAAACTGACTCAGTGTAATCAACCTGAATCAAATACATGTAACTGAATCAGCTTGAATCAAACGAAAAAGATTTAATCAACCCTAATCTAATTAATAAGACTGAATTAACTTGAATCAAACTGATATGATTTAATCAACCTGAATCAAATTTATATGACTGAATCAAACTGAATACGATTGATTCAGCTTGAATCAAATTGACACTGAATCAAACTGATTCTAATGTAACATCACTGAATCAACCTCACTACAACTAAACTAACTTTAACTGTCAGATCAAGAAGAAATACATTTTTTAAAATGAATATTTGACGTTCAGCATGAGTTGACATGGACAGTATGTGTTTCATAATGCTGATGACTACAGAAAATCATTTTTACCTTTTTCCACGTTTCGCATTACACAGTCTGTCTGGATCTCTGCTGGTGTTGAGTTTTGAGTTTTGAGTTCAGCTGGTTGTTGCACATCTGTTGATCTGGTTCTGGGCGCGCCAGGTTCAGAACACCGGTTTAATACGTCTGACCTCAGATCCACCGCAGCGACACGCGAACCGCTGATCTGTGTTTTCCAGCTCCTGATGGAGTGAGGCGAGACTGAAGCGTAGCAGCATCATACACATCATCCTTTCCTTGGGAACTTTCCAGATATTTACCCTGACACATGAAATAATAGGCAGTTTTTGAAATGGAATAGTTTATTGAACCTTCAGACATTTTCAAAAGGTTGCATGAGTATCACATTTGCTCCATCAGGGTTTTTTTTTACTCAGAATAAGAAGGAAAAAACAGCTCAGTTTTATTCATAGACTCAAACTGAGCAAAAATAACTTGATGCTGATTTTTATATGATGAAATTCTGACGCTTGCAATGTAAATCAATGAGATATTTATAACAGTACAGCAGATACTGACATAGAATGTGAACCTGGAGCACAAAACCAGTCTTAAGCAGCAAAAATACATTGTATGGGCCAAAATTACAGATTTCTCTTATATGCCAAAAATCATTCGGATATTAAGTAACAATCATGTTTCAATTTTGTAAATTGACCACCGTAAATATATCAAAACTTAATTTTTGATTAGTAATATGCATTACTAAGAATTACTATTTGCACAACTTTAAAGGCGATTTTCTCAATATTTTTATTTATTTTATTTTTTTTGCACCCTCAGATTCCAGATTTTCAAATAGTTGTATCTCGGCCAAATATTGTCCTATCCTAACAAACCATACATCAATGGAAAGCTCATTTATTCAGCTTTCATGATCACAAATAATTCCCATATCTCCCATAATATGTCTTAGTAAGATGCGATGTAAATGATCCAAACATATAATGCAACACAATCCAATGATGATTGAGAAAGGGCCAAATAAACGTTCCTCAAAAGATGTGAGATGTTTTGGAGGGTTGTGAAGATCATTCCTCCACTGAGAAACAGTGAAAGTAAAGCTTCTGGAAACAAACATTCCTCAAAAGATCCTGACGATCAGATTCCAGTAAAAAATGATTCTGGAAATGTAAAGCCAAGTTATTCTGACATTTCATCTTGAAATGTGACTCAATTCTGACATTTACAAAATGTTTATACAGTTACACTAAAATACCTTTGACTGGGTAAAAAACCCCTCTAAACTATCGATGACAGAAGGCGTGGAGTAGATTATCTGCAACAGCAAAGTTTATGTTGATCATTAGGAATTCATGCATCAAATACAATACAGTAAACTGTAGAACTATGAGGCAATTAATCCTCACACACTTTCACTGTCACTCTAAAGCCGTCATTAACGGGCCTTCTGTTTTACCTTCACATGCTAATTACTCATTTAGCACTGACCGTGCACACACTGGTGTGTGGAAGGAGGAAGCCGTTCCAGCGGTTGTGTCGCGTCTGCTTTGTTGGCCAATACACAAACCCGAGCTGTAGAGAGAGACAGGCAGACGGAGAGACAGACAGGGACAAGGACAGGCGGACAGATGGGGGAGGGACCGGCCTTTGAAATGACGTGTGAAACGGGGACATTGGTATTAAGTGCTGGGCTCTGGTAGGGGGTCTATTGTTGGTGCTCGAGGGTCCCGGTGAGCCTCATGATCTGCTGCATTCATGTGAATGTGTTCAGACTCAGGCCTGCAGTCCAGGTCAAAGAGCTACTAATGAGCCGCCGATCCGAACCGCCCACCGCCACACGCGCACATATACCCATCATGCACCTGGAACAGCTACACGTACTACTGCGCTTCATGCGTTGTTGTTTAATGCACTAAAATAGGGGCTTTTACACATTTTGATGCACACATGTGACAAAAAGTGCAGTGTTATGGATAATATTTATATATGAATTTATATAATAATTAAATTAGTTTAATTAAATAATATTAAAATATTGCATTTAATTAAATAACTCACTAATTTGCCAAGCCAAAATAAATTATAAAAAATAATTTATTTAAATGCCCTTTTCAAAATAAATATTTTTTATGACTAATATTTCAAATATTTTTTTCTCTGCAATTTTTTGCATTTTCCAGTTTGAAAAACCCTGCTTTGAAACTACTTTCTGAATTATTTTATCATAAAAGCCATGGTTTGTGTTTTTCACTGGCTGATGGCTGATATTTTGCCTTTATATTATATATAACATTCCATATATAATGTATTATTATAGCAATGACAGCAAAAGAGGGATAAACAGAATTACGAAAAATAAAATATCACTTTTTTGCATTATATTTACTCAAAGTTCACTAGAAATTATTTGAAAAACATTGCCTGTTAATCCCAAGGTGTAAAATCCCAAATTTAATGATGGTAAATTAATGTTGACTAACACATAATTTATTTTGCATAATATTTGCACAAAATGAACTTCAAAATACAGAAAATAAATGTGTGTTATTATTGTAATAATGGATTTTGATCTGTTGTCTGGGAATTTGAACACTTGAGTTTGAGTTTAAAACAAGTTTAAATGCTAATGCAAGCGTCTGAATATGACAAAATATTGGCCTATTAATAAATTTGTAGTGTTTTTCAGTTGTTGATATTTATAGAGCAGTCTGGCTAATGATGATTTTGCATGCAGATGCATTGAGCAGATGTGATCTGATCAATCAGTCGTATTGATATATTCGTCTGTCATCATTAGTTATTTGTTGCTGTGAGGTAATGACTTCTGGTTAGTGGTGTTAATAGTGACCTAACCTGTGCGGCGTTTGCGATATCAGCGTGCGGTTCGGGACATTGGCACTGGAGCGCGTGTGTGTTTGAGAGAGCGATTGTGCGAGTGTACACGAGCATATTTGCACAGCGTTATCCTGCTTGTGCGAGGCCAACAGAAGTGAGGCGATTGTCAACAGTGGAAGTCCATAAAAACGTGCTGCCGACAAAGCGTGAGCAAACACTGTGATTTACTCAGGATTTCCCAACAAACACTTCAGGAGAGGATCCAGAGTGAATGAGAGTGGCTGAAGAACCCTTCGCACTCCTTCAGACGGTGAGACGCTCTCCTCAGCACTGACCCCGGGTCAGACGTGCCATTTAGATCAGGACGCTGAGTTTATACGCTGCTGGAGTCCAAATGTGACTGCTGTGACTGATTCCAGAACAGTTTGTCTTGTGGATTGTAAAATAAATGATGATTTACAGATGACAGGTGTAAGTTAGATATTCATCATGTATGAAATAATAGCTCGATTAAAAAATCAGAATTTTGATTTATTACTTTATTATTTTTTTTACATCACAGTATTAGAAACAGACTGATATGTGGCAGTCTAGGATGATATTTAGCTCTATACTTGGTTTATATTTATTTATTTACATATACTAGTGTAAGTCAATATTGTGTAGAATTACTGTAAAAAATTGCACAATATAATTTACAAAAAGCAATCATCTTTGCATGAATTGACAAAAAAGCATCACGCAAATGCAATATTGCTTTAGATATTTATTTATATTTATTAGTAAAACAATATTGTTTAAACCTAGTTTACAAATTAATTTGTTTAATTAAATAATTAATTAATAATTAAATTCAATGAATTAATTAGTTGTCATTGTACAGTATCAAAACCAAATTAAATTATTAAACTAATATTAAAAATATATATAATAATAATGCATTTCTTCAGTGCGGTTTGTTTGTATGGAAATAAATCCTGGTCCAAAGCAACCTATTATTTTTATCAGAAGTTTTCTGTCTAATATTCTGTAAAATTACTTTCCACAAATATCTGCATTGCTCATTTGCAAAAAGTCATCTATCCATGAATTAAAAAAAATGTCGCACTCGAATGCAGTGTCATTTTGGATAAAAGCATCTGCCTAATGCATAAATGTAAAAGTAAATTATAGCATTTAATATGAAGTCAATGCAAAGAATTTTTCAAAAGTATTCAGTATTTTGCATCATAAATATGACTCAGACTGACAAAGAGAGAATGTTTTTAACAGGTTTGTTATCAGCTTGTTTCCAGCTGGATATCAGGCCACTCTCTGTTTTGGATTGAGACTGTATGCGAGATGATCTGGAGAAACATCACAATGGAGCAGAAACCTAAAGCTCTGGAGCAAACAGAGGCAGATTATAGGAGCATCTCCTCTTTCTTCTCCATTCACCCATTATTAAGTGTATCTAAAACAGCTTAAACCTTATGAATGCTGCCGAAACTCTGAAAGTGTTCGCAGAAGAACTGACACTGCTGATTGGTCCAATTTATTGACCAATACTGAGCAATCCTGTTTTTCTATAATCTGTATCTTAAGTTTGAACCACATTTAATATGATTGTTTCACCCCGAATCAAACTGACGTGACCGGTCAATTTGATTCAAACTTAGTTTGACTGATTCTAATTGATTCTATGACTAAATCAATTCAAATTAAATTTAGTATCGTCAGTGTAACCTGAATTCATCTGGTATGACTGAATCAGTTTTTAAATCAAATTAATTAGGATTCACAAATAAATGGAACAAAAACATAAAGTTTAGTGTAACTGATTCAACCTGAATCAAATTGATAGAACTGAATCAAATCTGACTGGTTAAATCTGAATTAAATTTTTATGACCAAATCAATTTGAATCAAATTCAGTATGATCAATTCAACTGGAATCAAAACAGTGTGACTGAATCCACTTCAGTTCAATTTAATATAATCACTTCAGCCCAAATCAAAATGGAATGACTAAAATGACTAACCTGAATTTAATTTATGTCTCAATCTGAATAAAATTTAATATGATCCATATAAACTGAATCAAATTGATATGACAGATCAGTTTTAACCAAGTTTTGTATGATCAGTTCAATCTGAATCAAATTGATTTGACTAAATAAAATCCAATTTAAGATGATAAATTCAGCCTGAATCAAATTGATATGACTGAATCCATTTGAATCAAATGTAGTATGATCCATATATCTTGAACCAAATGTATACAACCGAATCAGTTTGATTCAAATTTAGTGTGCTCAATCCATCTGAATCAAATTTATAAGACTAAATCAGTTTGAATCAAAGTTAATGATTCATTAAACCTGAATCAAATTGAATCAAATTTAGTATGATCCATATAACTTGGAACAAATTTATATGACTGAATCAGTTTGATTCAGATTTAGTTTGCTCAATCCAATCTGAATCAAATTGAAATGACTAAGTCATTTTAAATTCAAATGTAATATGACCAGTTTAACCTGAATCAAATTTATGAGACTAAATCAGTCTGAATCAAAGTTAACATGATTCATTAAACATGAATCAATTTGAATCAATGTATGATCCATATAACGTGGAACAAATTTATATGACTGAATCAGTTTGATTCAGATTTAGTATGCTCAATCCAATCTGAATCAAACGTATATGATTGAATGATTTTAAATCAAAGTTAGTATGATCCTTATAACTTAAACCAAATTTTTGACTAAATCAGTTTGATTCAGATTTAGTATGCTCAGTCCAACCTAAATCAAATTAATATGACTTAATCAATCTGAATTATATGTAATCTGACCAGTTCAACCTGAATCAAATTTATATTAAAATCAGTTTGAATCAAAGTTAATATGATTCATTAAACATGAATCAAATTGAATCAAATTTAGTATGATCCATATAATGCGAATCCGATTTATATGACTGAATCAGTTTGATTCAGATTTAGTTTGCTCAATCCAACCTTTTAAATCAAATGTAGTATGATCCTTATAACTTAAACCACATTTTTGACTAAGTCAGTATTCACCAAACTCGACTGGTGGATGTTGGTGTGTGTCAGGACAGTGTCACGATGGGTAAAACAGACAGACGTACAGTGTGAAGGTGAGACGGGAGGTTTAGGGGTGAGACGGGGTGGCGGTGAGACGGATGATTAGAATTCATCCCACGCTGCAACAAAAGGAGGAATGAAAGAGAGAGAATGCAGAAGGCGGAGAAAGTGAAAGGATTGTACGGCTCCCCCCTAAATCACGGCCTTTGACTCACGACACAATCGCAGCGGAGAGGAGGGGCGAGCGCAACCCGCAACGCACTGGGAGAGAGAGGCGTTTATTATTCCGCAGGCTCTCCTCTCCGAGCAGCTCGGGCAGTTTGAACAGGAGGTCAACAATTGATTCAATTACAAGACAAACTTCCCAAGAGCCCTACAGCCGGCCGACTCGAGAGCTCTCGCTCGCTCGCTTTTCTCTCCCGCTCTTATCTGTAAATGTTGGCGCTCCTCAGGTAGGAGAGAGTTTAACCTCCTCCGGCTCTCCAGCCTCGTCCCGCTCCGGCTCTTTGTGCGCTAATGAATGAGGAAATAGCTGATGACCCGTCAGGATCAGGTGGCGGGAACCTGTTTTTGTGGGCCGACCCTCTTTAAATCCTGATCGTTCCAGAGGACGTGGAAACGTTACCGATGAGATCGGTGCTGCGAATGCTCATCAGACGCGTGCAGGAAGTTTTAAAAACTAGTTTAAGCGTTTTGATGGGTTGCTAGGACGTTGCTGTGTGGTTGCTGTGGAACTGGGCAGTAAATTTGCATTCGTAGTGAGTTTTGTCACTCAAAACTAATGAATAAAAGGCTTAAAAGGCTTAAACCAAACTGCACACATCTGTGTGAACTCCTTTTACACCTTAATATTGTTCTTCAGTAGTGTTGGGGAAAGTTACTTTTAAAAGTAATGCATTACAATATTTAGCGTTACTCCCTAAAAAAAGTAACTAATTACATTGCTTAGTTAATTTTTATTGAAAGTAATGTGTTACTTTTTGAATCTGGACAGGCTTGCTTGTTTGTTCTAAATACAAAAAGTTACATTTTTTAGCCAAATGAACACCAAAAGCTTGAAGGAAACGTAAATTCACATCTATACAGTAGAACACATGAGAGGAACACTCTTCAGAAATTAAAAAAAAAAAAAAAAGAACAACAAATATTAGTTCATCTCTTGTTTATTAGTGTGGTTGAATTGGATCATCGAAGGTCAGCAGCAAAGACACTGATTAATAAAATGGGATTAAATACATAAAGGATATTTGTATTTGTAAGGGCTATTTTGATATTATTTAACATATTTAATTATTGCAGGTTTGCATCATATTCTGAGTTGCATTTCACTGCTTTTATTCATGTTAAGGAATACTGAATCTTTTTTTTCTCTTTTTGTGAGTGAGATGAATTAATGCATGTTCACATTTATTCTAGAACTAAAGTAACATCTTACTGTGACATTACTTATTTGAAGAAGTAACTCTGATATTTTATTGTAAATTAAAAAGTAATGCGTTACTTTACTAATTACTTTAAAAAAAAGTAATCTGATTACGTTACTCACGTTACTTGCGTTACCCCCAAAACTGTTCTTCAGTGATACATCTTATTCTTATTTAAAGCATAGTTTCTTGTTTGGATTTAGTTTGTGCATGTTATAGTGTCTTAAGTATCACAGGTATATTTGTAGCAATAGGCAAAAAAACATTGTATGGGTCAAAATGATCAATTTTACTTTTTTTAAAAATCATTAGGATATTAAGTAAAGATCATGTTCCATGAAGATATTTTGTACATTTCCTATCGTAAATATATCAAAAGGTTTTTTTCTTTAGTAGTATGCATTCTCTTTGGACAACTTTAAAGGCGATTTTCTCAGTATTTTGATTTTTTTGCACCCTCGGATTCCAGATTTTTAAATAGTTGTATCTCAGCCAAATATTGTCCAATCCTAACAAACCATACAGCAATGGAAAGCTTATTTATTTGTGTATAAGTCTCAGTTTTGTGGTCCAGAGTCACATTTTATTATCATCGAGATACTATTATAATCTGTATCAATATTTTGAATTGTTTTGATTTTTATATTTTCATTTCATTTCCATTTTAGTTTTAGTAATTTTGTTTGGGCACATTTGTAATTTTTAAATATGTTTGTATATTTTCATATTTTATTTATCTCATATTATATATATATATATATAATTATATATTTTTTTCAGTTGTGCTTTTAGTTATTTAATTTCATCAAGATAAACTAAATTAAAAATAAAAAGCTGAAGTAAAACATTTCTTCATATTTGTTTTAGTGGTTTTAGTTAACTATAAAAACCTTGATGAAATTTTTTAGTAGTTTTGGTGCAAAACATTTGCAAATAATTGATTTCTTTTTTGTTTACCCTTTGTGAGTTTCAGAACATTATTACAATAAATAATAATTAATAATTACTATTTTTTATGAAGGTGTCCTAATATGACTATGTTGAGCTCTAATCCTGGAAATTAGTCTTGGTCGCAAATATTTTATTTTGCATCGTTTAGTTGCATCAGACAGGTGTGAACAGGCCTGAACACTGTTTATTGTGATTTGAAGATGAAATGCTGGTGTATTTTTACAGTAATATGAATTTCTGTAATCTGCCGACTATAAATGCACTTTTGATTTGTTTAACTAAAACTATTTCTTGGCCTTCACCTGCCTCAGGTAGATGTGTGTGGTCATTTCACATGTTTAGCTCTGAGATGAGTGGATCTGGAGTGATTGTTTTCTGTGTAATCAGATATAAATCAGAGAGAGACTCTAGTGTTCAAAACATCCGTACATGAGGATGATGAAGATCTGCTGCTGTTCCTCTAGTCATTTCTGAACCCATTCAGAACCCCGGAGAATCTGCTGTCTGTCTGTATGCATACAGTATATATATGTAGAGTGTGTGTGTGGTGGTGAAGTGGAGCTGGAGGGCGTCTCAATGCCACACACAGTCAGACACGCACGCACACACATGCTGCCGCCAACTTCCTGCTCCCACATTTTTTCCATCTCATGTTCAGCTCTGAGCCTCCTTTTTTTCTTTAGATCGCTGGAAGTTTTCATTTCTTTGGATTCTCTCTCTCTTTCTGTCTGTCTGAGAATGTTCTGACTCACGGCTTCACCATCCTGGAGAAATCAAGCTTTACCTTCATAAAGAACAATATTAACATACATTCACATTCATATATATGCTTACAAGTATGTTTATTAATATTTAGGTTTTACTTTTTGTATTTTCAGTTTTAATCTTGTGTTTTTGGTTTTTATTTCTTTTTGTTTTTAAATAGATAATATTTGTTTTTATTAATATTTGTTATATTTATTTATTAATACATTATTGATAAATATAATAGTTAAATATATATGTGTATATATATAGATATTTATAAATATGTAATCATTTAATGATACTTTTTTCTAGTTGTATTTTTATTTTACTACTTTTAGTTTAGTTTAATTTTATTTCAATTAGTAAGTTTTATTCAACTTATATCAGTAGTTAACCAAGGTAACATTTGCTTTAAGTGTTTTATAATATTTATAATAGTTACGTTTTACTAATGTTTCTAATATTTATATTTAATTACAGTTTAATTTCAGTTGACAAAAATGTTTCTTTTTAGTTTTAGTTAATGAATATGTGACCCAGGACCACAAAACCAGTCGTAAGGGTCAATTTTATGAAATGAAAGCTGGATTTCCATTGATGTGTGGTTCGTTAGGATACGACAATATTTGGCTGAGATGCAACTATTTGAAAATGTGGAATCTGAGGGTGCAAAAAAATCAACATTTTGAGAAAATCACCTTTAAAGTTGTCCAAAATGTTCTTAGCAATGCATATTACTGATCAAAAATTAAGCTTTGATATATTTACGGTAGGAAATGTACAAAATATCTTCATGGAACATGATCTTTACTTAATATCCTAATGATTTTTGGCATAAAAGAAAAATTGATCATTTTGACCCATACAATGGTTTTTTAGACTATTGCTAAAGACTGGTTTTGTGGTCCAGGCTCACATATGTTTCTTTAGATGTATATTTATACATAATATTTATATTAGTATTCATGTTTATTTAGTTTTTATAAAATTGCATTTATAAATAGTATTTATTATTCAAAATGATTTATGAATTTATCTCAGTACAAATTAAGGGCATGACTGTGAAATGCTGTTGTCGTATTTTCATATTTTTTCCTATTGCATATTACAGTGTTGTCACACTTGTTGAAGTGATTGTTGAAATGTTGTCAGCCCTTATAAACTGGTGATTGGTGTTTGTTTAACTCTGGTCGAGGCTCTTCTGAAGTCTTTCTGTGCTCTTTATGTAGATGTGAGGCTGTTATCTGCTATTGGGTGTTGAGAGCTGTTTGGCAGGCTCTGTCTGTGTGTGTGTGTGTAATATGATCGGTGAATCATTGAGGAACAGGCCACACACACGCAGGAATACCACGGTACGGCTGAGCCGGAGAACAGCTAACACTCATTTAGTTCTCATCTCTGTGTCTCTCAGTGAGTTGATGTGCTCATTTGTTAGTGTTTAGTTATGTAAATGGCCCTCGATGACGGAGCTGTTGTGTGAGTGGCTCGGTTTAGAGCTCCCGGGATCCGTATAGCGAAGAAACAAAAGCTTTTTCACCGCCTGAAAGAAGGAGCTGAAGTGTGGCGAACAAATGAATGTTCCCGCTGATGAGCGATCGCCCGCTTCATCATAGTTTACTGTGCAAATATTTCACAAAATTAGTCATCAGACTAATCTGTGGATGGTTTTTGTGCAAAGAACTGTGATTATTTGATGATTTCATGTGGTTTTATCACATCAGGGTTTGTAAGAACTGGCCTGCATGCTGTTACTGTAATTTTAGAAATCTGCAGTCTCCAAAAATCTGACTAATGCAACTGCACTTCAATGACAAATATTTTATCAAGATGAAAAAAAAATTAAACACATTTTTAAAAAATATATTTTTGTATTTAAAATATATTATTGATTTATTACTATTATTAATGTCCAATATTTATAATAATTTTTTAAGCAGTCAGAACTAAATTGAAAATTTTTAAATATTCATATTTATTTATTTATTTATTTATTTATGAAGAGTTTATTTGCAAAAACACATAACATTTTTTTATTTTAAAAAAATCATGTTTTTATGATGTTACGTCTTTATTGTATTTTATTGAGGTAGTTATCTCTATTTTTTTTTTGTTATTTTTACATTATATCAGAATAACCCAATCACAGTTTGATTTAGATTAATTGGAATGCACAAAAAACATGATTTTTGAAAATTGTTAAAAACTGAGTTATCTGTTTTTGCAAATAAAGTCATCATATGTGTGTATGTATGTATGTACGAAATTAAAGCATGCAATACATGTCAAATGTTCATATTTTTTCTTATTACATATTGCAGTTGTGTCACCATTGTTAAGTGATAACCGAGTGTGAATAATGAATTAATATCTGAAAGCTCTGAGATTCCTGCTGATGTGAGTCATGTAAAGGCCGGTGTTTGTTACTGTGATGTTCAGGCTCGAGTCCAATCGAACTGTAACACTGAACAGACTCTCACACACGTTCTTACAGATGATTTACACATGCGTATAAACACTCAGAATGACTTTATCGCAGTGCAATGAATGAGTTCTGACCCAACAGGACCACACAGTGAGCCCATCCGCACACGCAGCCCTGCATTTACAACGCCTTCGTCAGATCCACAGTCCAACACTGCAGGAGCTTCAGCGCTTTTGAATCGACTGCCGTCGTCTTATTCATTGTTTTTGTCAGAACACACAAACATCGACTTGGAAAATGTTGGAAAAATGTTTTTGTGCTTCTGCCTTTAAAATAAATGACTCTTGATACGAGTGAAATCTTAACACTTTGTGTATTTATATTTTTGTCATTTTTCATAATAACCATTATTGTGGGTCTCAGCAGATTTTTTTTTTTTTTTTTTTTTTTTTTTTTGATGATCGTAAATACTGAAGTGTTCAAACAGCGTTTGGGGCTGCTGAATTGTGTTTGTGTAGAGGATGTTACTCTGTGGGCTGATGTGCTGTCTAAAGGTCTCCTGTGTTTCTTCAGTCATGATGTTCTGCTGGATTCCTCTTGTTCATGTTCATGTCTGTTTCCAGTAAGTGCAGTGATTGTGGTGTTGCAGCGGCTGTGTGTTTGTTTACAGTAAGGGTTCACAGCAGTGTAAAAACTACATTGACATTTCCTGAAGATGAAAGTGATGCTTGCATGTGGAAAACTCGTTGCTATGATGCTGCTGTGTAGCTGTGAATGGTTGCCAGGGTGTTACTATGCAACTTTGAGCAGTTGCCAGGGTGATGCTACGAGGCTATTGTGGGTTATCAAGGTGTTTCTACACAGCTGTGGGTGGTTACCAGGCTATTTCTTTGCAGCTGTGGGTAGTTGACTTTTGAAAGATGTTACTGTGCAGATGTTGGTGGTTGCCAGGGTGTTGCTATGCAGATTTGAGTGGCTGCCAGGCTGCTTATGTGCAGCTGTGGATGATTGACTATCTGAGATGTTGCTATGTAACTATGAGTGGTTGTTAAGGTGTTGCCATGTAGCTGTGTCTGTGTGCTTTTCAGGCTGTTTCTATGCAACTGTGTGTGGCTGGCTTGCTGGAGTGTTGCTGTGTAACTGAGGGTGGTTGCCGGGGTGTTGCTATGTAGCTGTGAATGGTTGCCAGGGTGTTGCTACACAGCTGTGGGTGGATACCAGGTTATTTATATGCAGCAAGGTGTTGCTAAGCAGATATGGCCAGTGGGTGGTTGCCAAGGTGTTGCTAAGCGGATATGAGTGGTTTACTTGCCAAGGTGTTGCTATTCAATTGTAGATGGTTGCCAGGCTATTTCTATGCAGCTGTGGGTAGTTGACTTTCCAAGATGTTACTATGCAGTTGTTGGTGGTTGCCAGGGTGTTGCTATGCAGCTGTGAATGGTTGACTTCCCGATGTGTTACTATACAACTGTGAGTGGTTACCAGGTTGTTGCTACACAGCTGTGGGTGGTTGGTTTCCAGGCTGATGCTATGAAGCTGTTGGTGGTTGACTTTCCAAGGTGTTGCTATACAACTGTGAGTGGTTGCCAAGGTGTTGCTAAGCAGATATGGCCAATCGGCTTTCTAGGCTGTTGCCATGCAGCAGTGAGTGGTTGCCAAGATGTTGCTAAGCAGATGTAGTTGGTTGACTTGCCAAAGTGTTACTATGCAGATTTGGGTGGTTTCCAGGGTGTTGCTGTGCAGCTTTGATTGGTTGCCAGGCTGTTTCTATGCAACTGTTAGAGGTCGCCAAGGTGTTGCTATGTAGCTGCGTGTAGTTGACTTGCCAGGGTGTTGCCATGCAGCTGTGAGTGGTTGCCAGGATGTTTCTATGCAACTGTTAGAGGTTGTCAAGGTGTTGCTATGTAGCTGTGTGTGGTTGTCAGGCTGTTTCTATGCAGCTGAGGGTGGTTGGCTTACTCTGGTATTGCCGTGCAACTGTAGGTGGTTTCCAGGGTGTTGCTATGCCGCTTTTATTGGATGCCAGGCTGTTTATATGCAACTGTTAGAGGTTGTCAAGGTGTTGCTATGTAGCTGTGTGTGGTTGTCAGGCTGTTTCTATGCAGCTGAGGGTGATTGGCTTGCTCTGGTGTTGCTGTGCAACTGTGGGTGGTTGCCAGGGTGTAGCTATGCAGATTTTTGTGTGGTTGCTAATATTTTAACATTGCAGAATTTTCTTCTCAGTATTTCAGTGTTGTTTTCCAGTACAAATATCTAAACATTCTCAGATCTAGATGCATTTACTGGCGCTGCAAAGTCACTGAAGATATATTTTCTGGAAAAATTCAAAGAGAAAACAATATTATTTAAATTTTTTTAAAACTATAGTTTGCTTTTGATACATTTTTCAGAAAACATACGTTGTGTCACCTGTAAATGCATCTTGAACTTAAATATTCATGAATGTTTTGATATTTGAACTGGAACACAAAAATACCAATTAAGAGTCGTTTTTGCAGCTCAGGTGTTTAGGGTGGTTGCCAGGGTGTTGCTATGCAGTTGCTAGGGTGTTATGGGTGGGCTAGCACTAGTCATTACTAACTTAGCCAGCACTGGAAATCTCTCTCACACACATCAGTAGGGCCGCACATGGTGATTATGGGTATTTTGTCTATCTTACACATGATTCTTGTGGTCGCAGGAACTCTGCTGTTATTACGATGCTATTCTAGGCCAGATTGGTCATAGAGGAAGAGTGCATGTGTGTGTGTGTGAAGGTAAGCACACGTGTGTCCAGCAGCTGGATGGCAGCTGTGAGCGTGTCGCTGGAGCTGCTTTACTCGTTCGCCCAGAGAGAAGAGGGGCTGATTTTGAGTACGGTCGTGTGTAAACGATGAAATGAGTGAGGAGAAGGAGAGCAGATGGAGGTGTGAGGTTGGTGAAACCACAGGTATGGACGGCACAGGAGAGACAGAGAGAGAGAGAGGTTGGAAAAAGAAGACGCCCTTTACACTGAAGTTTCCTTTAAACAGTTTACGGTTGCCATGACGACAGCCGAGCGATTTAATTCCAAAAGAATCTTTCTTGCGACATTCGTTGCAACGATCTGGCATTCGTGTACCTAAATTAATGCTTTTGTGAGATATTAACTCACTCACACTACATATTTCAGCTTTCAGTCTCTCTCAGGTCAAATCAACTCACATTTATTATTTAAATAGTGATTTATACGATACATTACATATATTTCAAAGCAGCTTCACAAAAATAAACAACAAAATAAGTGTCAAGTTCATCAATTGAAGTTTCAGTTTGTTATATAATAACCCTGTTGTGAACAGACTCAAATGCTGCAGAAATCAGACTGTTGTGTGATTATTTGCATTTTAATGAGCTGGAGCTGGAGTTAACTAGTTGTTGGGTTTGTCAACGGGTTGTTGTGGTGTTTAGTCCTTCGCTCTGACGAAATAACTGAGTGAAGAATTGATGGAGGGGTGTTCGAGTCGGGCTACAAAAACAAAGCCAGAGCTGGAAAACAACATTTACCATTGAAGAAAAACAACGATATTGAGAGAGACGGACGGGAAAAATGGAGGTGGAATCTGGCTGTGGTTGGTCCGATCCCAAACCCGGCCCATTTCTCTCGTTTTGGGCCACATCAGGAACGGCTGGCTACATTAGAGCTGCCATTATCCTCTCCAAGTCATAACAGCCAGAACACCCACCTCGACAGAGAGGAGGAGGAGGAGGAGGAGGAGGATCCGCAGGGAGAGAGAGAGAGAGAGGGGGGAAGGGAGGAGAGATGGAGCGAGACCAGCAGCCAACAGAGAGAGAGAGAGAGAGAGAGAGGGGAAAAGCTGTTGCAGATGAGGGCGTACGAGACTCTAACAACTTTTACACCCTTTTACAGTCTGTCTGCTTAAAAACGCCAACACTCAACATCATAGAAAAGATGCATCATCAAAAACAGGGATCAGTCAGATTTTAAGTTTCTTCTGATGCAGAGCTGTTTTTCCTTGAGAAAAAATACAGTAAAAACTGTGAAATATTACTAAAATTCAAAATAACTTTTTTCTATTTGAATATAATGTAAAATGTAATTTGTTTTGGTGACGTGCAGCTGAATTTCTACTTATTAGCAATGTTAAAAACACTTGTGCTGCACAATATTTTATTTTTCAGTATTGAATAGAAAGTTCAAAAGAACAGCATTTATTTAAAATAGAAATCTTTTGTGACATTACAAATGTCTTTACTGTCACTTCTGATCAATTTAATGTGTCCTTGATGAATAAAAGTATTAATTTCCCCAGACTCAATCTGAGTTTTGTCCTAAATAGCAACAAGTGATGAGTGATTTTTTTTTTTTTTTTGTAATTGTTTGGTTTTAATTTCTGTGTTGTTGTTCTGTGTAGCTCCTCCCACAGTTAAATCTCATTGGTCCAAAGTCCCGCTCCAAATATTGTATCATGTAACACTGAATTGAAACCTGCTTGTTTCTGGAAACATGCGGCATCATGTTTGGTTAGGGCAGCTTGTCGGACAAGGTTTTCCAACCAGGTGTTTGAACAAATTTGTAGAAAGTAAATGTATAAATTAGCCATCCTGTAACTCAAACAGAAGGTCCATGGATTCAATTGCAAGGAAATGCATGAAAAAAGGTCCTTTTGGATAAATGCATACATTCAAAATGTAAAAAAAAAAAGATTTCATATAATAAAAAAGTAATAATATTAAAATATATTCTAGAAATATTTTTTAAAATATTTAAATAAATTAAAAATAAAATTTCACCTGTTTGACAGGTTATTTTTTTACCTGACTGATGGTCACACAGTGACATTTTTGTCCCTGTCATGCCTGTGATTCCCCTGTGAGTTCTGACAGGTGTGTGTCCATATGTCCTGTGTGTGTGTGTGTGTGTGTGTGTGTGTGTGTGTGTGGACCTCCCTCATGGTATTTATTGGGCCGGGCAGCTGTGGCTTCATACAGGATCTCTATTTAGCGCCTGAAAGTCATTAGCGCACGTTACCAGATACACACCTACACACACATGCTCGCGTGACGCTGTGTTGTATTGCATATCCTTGTAGGTGTCTAGAAAAATGAAAATGTTCTTTAAAGTACTATGTTGGACTCATACCATGTTGTTTTAATATACACCTACTGACTTTAAAGAAAAGTGCATGATGAAAACAGAGTATTCTGCTGTGTGTGCTGCGTCAGGTCTAATGTTGTCGTGTGTTTGTGTTCCTGCAGAGGTCTGTGGCTGTAGCGGGTGTGTTCGTCTCAATGCCAGTGGATATGCAGCCGCACCAGGGGCTGTACCACTACGACAACACCGCCAACCAGCCGAGCAGAGGGTACGATCACTCACATTACCCACAATCCCACACTGTAAAACACATCTGATTCATATCAGCCGTCCTCCACATCAACAGACAGGTAGAGCAAAAACTAACCAACAAACAAAACCTGTTCAGTGTGAAGCTCATGTGTTTACTGTTAGATAATGCATATTGTATAGATCAAGCGCTGATTCTGTAACAGAAATAATGCTTTTGCTGGAATTATGTATAGGGTTTTCAAAACAGAGTTTGTGAGGGTCTGCAGGGTTTGTACGTTGATTCAAAGTTAATCAGTTCAATCAAAAATGATAAACTTTGCATAAATAATTTAAGACAAAAACAATTATATTTATTTAAATAAATTAAATAGCATTTATTTATTTTAGAAATAAATAATATTTATGAATATATATATATATATATATATAATTGTTTTTTGTTTTTTTTAAGGAAAAAAAATCATGTTTTTTATTATGTTATTATGTTTTATTGTATTAGTTAGCTGTATTTTTAAAATTATTTTTACTTTATATCAAAATAACCCAACTGCAGTTTGATTTAGATTAACTGGAATGCACAATGAAAAAACATTTATTAAAAAAAAACATTTATTATTTTTGAAAACTGTTAAAAACAGAGTTATCTGTTTTTGCAAATAAACTCTTCAAATATATTTTTATTTAAAATAAATATATATATATAAAACATTTTTTTTTAAAGAATTACAACACAATTGTTTTTTAATTCATATTTATTAATTATTTATAATTATTTATGACTTGTATTCTTGTAAAGTGTTTGGCTCATTCTCTCTGAGCAGTGCAATGTATCTAATCATCATTCCCAGGTTCATTTAGTCTCTTTTTAGTTTAATGATGGTTATTAATGATGAGGTCAGATACAGTCTCTCACTCCTCCTCTCAGCGAGATCGCTGCTCCTCCTCCCCCCGCTCTTCCTCCTCCTCCTGCTGAATGCCACCCATGTTGAGCCGGCGTCAGACACTCGCTCGCTCTCTCTCCCTCAGAGTTTCTCTGTGTCTCTCGACCGCTTTCTCTCTCACAGCTGCTTATTACTGGTCAGAGAGCAGAAACTCTCCGCATGACTGACCAAACCAGACTCGGGTTACCTCAGAGAGAGAATTGAATTTTAGAATAACAACTTTATTCAGTGTCAAACAAAAAACAATCAGATCTTAATGGAATAGCTACAACAAAAGTTGATTCCTGTATATTAAAACTTTGCAAAGGAAAAACATTCTAAATGTCTCAAAATGTTTTTTCGCACAAACATCCAACCTAAGTTCACTTGAGAAACAAAACTTTTTTTTTAGAGAAAAGAAAATTTTTGTTTTGGTTTTCACTTGTTTATACAAACTAGAACAAATGAAAGATCTCTTTTTGAAGATAAATTCATATTAGTAAAAAATAAATAATCTAGTAATTCTAAATATTTAATATTTCTCTCATAATAGCAGTTTTGCTTATCATATTGTCTTTTAGGAATGTTTAGAAAAACAAAACAAAGAAGCTCATTAAGAATATAATTTTTTCCAGAGAGAGAGAGAACAGTAACGAATTTGCACAAGAGAGAACAACAGATTCACAGCAGTGTGACCAGAGAGAGAGAGAGAGAGAGAGAGAGAGAGAGCCGTGTTGGATTAGTGTGAAGAGATTAAAGCGCTGGAATACACACACACACACACACACACACACAGTGTTCAGAGGAATGACGGAGACAGACCACCGTCACTGAACACCACACTACATCACATCACATCACCACTCGCACACAGATGGGAAAAACGGATCGGTATGGGAAGGTAGAGAAAGAGGAATATGGAGGAATGTTGGGGATTCCCACTGATGTGTTTCTAGTCTTTCCTTTTGTGGAACTTTGAAGAAAAGCTGAAGGAAGTGGCGCCTCTTAGTGGCCGTACGGATGAATCACAATAAACCCTTAGTCGAGCATCTGTAGTACTCGTGCTCATAGTGACACTCACATATATAACATGCATATATATGCATTTTATTTTATCCTATTATGTATTGAATATATTGCTATAAATTATTTACATTTATGCATTTATTACTTTATCTATACATTAACATACTTCCACTTTTTTTTATTTAAAAAATGCTAAATAGAATATATAGCCTATAATGCTTTTATAAAATATACGTGTATTTATAAAGTATATAATTTTGTTTTATTAGAAAACTACTGACTACACTTCTTCCTAATTTATTGTATTTATTTATTTATTTATTTATTTTTGTGCATTAAATGACAATTGGTCAAAACAACAAAAGATGGCATGTTTATATTTATTTTTAGACAACACAGTACCAATGTTTTAACTTCAGAACAGTTCTGAAATCAGTGTTTGGTGGAATAACCCTGATTTTCAATCACAACAAATGAAAAAAATTCTTATTTTGACCAGTTGTCATTTACTGCAAAAAAAAAAAAAAAAAAAAAGTTGTAAATGACAATATTTTAATTATAAAGTATATATAAATATATGTATTAAACCTATTTCTATATTTACTTATGTATATTTCTGTATTTAAAATCACACACACACACACACACATATATATATATATAAATTTTAAATGTGAAAACAGTTATTAAAAGTATGAATGGCACATTTACAGCTCTTCTGCTGCTCTCTGTATGTACTGTATAGGGAGTAAAAGAATGTAAATTAGAGATGTATCATTTAGTAAAATATAAATGTATATATTATTTACATGTAAATGTAATAATATAAAAGTATAATAATTAATATATATGTACTAAACCTACTTCTACATTTTCTTCTACTCTCTGGATATACTCTATATGCATGTATTTAATTTTATTAATATATATTATTTTGTGTATGTATGTGACCCTGTACCACAAAACCAGTCAGAAGTACCATGAATACATTTATAGCAATAACCAATAATACACTGTATGGGTCAAAATTATTAATTTTTCTTTTATGCCAAAAATCATTTGGATATTAAGTAAAGATCATGTTTTTGGTGTGTGTGTGCGCATGTATAATTGTTTAAGTATTTTCTGTATAATAATTATTTGTGTGCAGACTGGCTCCGTCAGTAAGATTGCCCTACAGCGAGGTGTCGTCTGTGTGTGCGGCGCCGCCGGACAGCAGAGAGATGTACAACCCCTCCATGACCCCCGGAGCCTGTATGGACCCCTATATGAGGCCGCCACACGCCCCCCCACCGCACAGCATGATGGGACACCGCGGGATGCCTCCGCCAGAGGGTGAGCGCTCGTCATTGTCACTCATCAGATGCAGAGTCTCAGAGGTTGTGTGTTAAAAGCATTGTTGTTGTTTTAGGTGTCAGCGGCGCCCCCTACTGTAACCAGAGCATGATGGGATCTCATCACAACCTCACGCATAACCAGCCGGGATCTGAACACATGGGAGCAGGAGACGGTGAGACGACAAACCTGCATTACAGTCCGTCACAATAAACCCTTCACCCGGTGACTGCTTCCACACAGTCAGCTTCACAATGAGCCGACCTGTTTGGTTGACGACTTTACTTTAGAAAAAAAAACTGTAACTTCATAGAGAAAAAAAAAACTGCATTTGATTAATCTAGGTTAATGTTCAGTTATAAGTATACTATTTTTCATTGTTAATTCATGTCCATTCATAATACATGAACTCCCAAATAGGAATTGCTTAGGATTTTAAGTTAATATTTTCAATTATTTTACAACACATTTGCTTTCACATGGTTCTCTAATGTAGATTAATGGTCACATAACATGCATGTAAACAAATAAAATATTCAATTTGTTTTTTATTTATTCATTTATTTATTTTTATTTATTTATTTTTTGTCAATTTTCAATTTGTTTTTTGAAGTGGAAAATATTGATTTATTTATATTATTAGCTTTTTATCAAGTCACAAACCCTACATTAATTAAAGTTAATTTATCTAAACTAAAATGTTTAATATATATAATAATATATATTTATTTATTGATTATTTTTTTAAATATTTTTTTTATTGTTAGCTTTTAATCAATTCACACCTTCTGGAAGCACCTTACATAAAGTAAATGTATCCAAGTTGAAATTTTAAAGTTTTTAATTTTGGTTAATTTTGGTTTGCTTATTTGTTTTAATTTTGTTACATTTACATATTAGCTTTTCATCAACTCCGCATCAAGTCAAGTTCATTTATCCAAATTGAAATGTTAAAAATGTAAGTGTTCAATTCTGTGTTTATTTTTAAGTTATTTATTTATGCATTTATTAATTTCAATTTATTTATTTTTTTACATTATTAGCTTTTTATCAAGTCACAAACCCTGCATTAATTAAAGTTAATTAATTAAAATATTTAATATATTATTTATTTATTTTATTTTATTATCTTTTATTTTATTTTTTTTTTTTTAGCTTTTAATGAACTCACACCTTCTGGAAGCACCTTACATAGAATTACATAAAAATTTATCCAAGTTGAAATCTTAAACGTTTTTAATTTTGTTTTTCTTATAAGTTAATTTATATATATATATATATATATATATATATATATAATTTATCCAAATTGAAGATGTAAGTGTTCAATTTTGATTGTTTTTATTTTTAAGTTATTTATGCATTTATTAATTTCAATTAATTATTTGCTTTTCATTGATTAGTGAACACCAGTTTGTGAAACCCTTCATTAACTAGTTAATTTATCCAAAATGAAATGTTAAAAATTTGTTTAATTTTAAAAATCATTTAAAATGAATCTTGTTAGTTGATTAAATCTTATGCATGCTAACTAATATAGTCTGATTCTAAAGTGTTTCTAAAATCATTAATGAACTGTTAAATGTGATCTTCAGTAGTTTTATGTGTTTGTTCTCTGTCTGTCCGGCAGCGTCTTGTTTCTCGACGCCTCGCTCCATGCTGAAGTTGAGCAAGAAGCGTGCGCTGTCCATCTCGCCCCTGTCCGACGCCAGCGTGGATCTGCAGACGGTCATCCGCACCTCGCCCAACTCTCTGGTGGCGTTTGTGAACTCACGCTGTGGGCAGAACGCTGCCAGCTCATACGGGCATCTGTCCGTGGGCACCATGAGGTGAAGATCTGCCGTACAGCCTGCATTCATGATTAACAGTCTTTTGATATTCCTCACGAATGCGGTTGAATATGATCCATTAATACGGGTTGTTTCGGATTTCAGTCCGTCGTTGGGTTTCTCCAGTTCCATGAACTACCCGTCCAGACCACAAGGGAACATGTACGGCTCTCTCGCTCATCCCAACACATCATGCCACGGGCCGCCGCCTCGCCTGCCGCCACACAACCCCAGACTTCACGCTCCGCCCAAACACACACATGTGAGTCCCGTCCCGTCCTGCTCTCACACAGCGCACAGAGTCACTGGATTTAACGTGTACTCCGTGTCAGTGCTATTTTGGTATTATACTACAAATTTTATATTTGACCCTGGACTACAAAACCAGTCATAAGTATCACGGGTATATTTGTAGCAATAGCCAACAATATATTGTATGGGTCAAAATTATCGATTTTCCTTTTATGCTAAAATCATTAGAATATTAAGTAAAGATCATGTTCCATGAAGATATTCTGTAAATTTCCTACCGTAAAAATATCAAAACTTCATTTTTGATTAGTAATATGCATTGCTAAGAACTTCATTTGGACAGTTTTCTCAATATTTAGATTTTTTTGCACCCTCAGATTCCTGATTTTTAAATAGTTGGCAAAATAATATGAACCAAATATTGTCCCGTTCTAACAAACACATCTTATTTATTCATCTTTCAGCATAAATCTCAGTTTCAAAACATTGACCCTTATGACTGGTTTTGTGGTCCCTGGTTACATATTTTAAATTTATACTTTGTTTTTATTTTTTTATTTTAATTTCAGTTCATTTTTTAGTGATTCTGTTATCTGCTTTTGTCTTTTTAAAATTTAGGTTTCATTCATTTTATTTCACTTTTAGTTTTTATTTATTGTATTTCCAGTTAGTAATTTTATTGCTTCAAACTTAAACTCAATGAAAATTATTAATTGATATTAATTAAAGTGATATGAGCTTTTGTCATGTTTATTATTAATGTATTATATTAGTATACTATACTATTTAGGTTTAATTTATTTTTATTTCAATTTTAGTGTTCATTTATTTTATTTCAATTAGTAATTTTAGTGCTTCAAAATTTTTCATTTTGAAAATTAGTAATTTTGTTATTTTTTTTTTAAATATTACTATCTATGTTTGGATTTTTTTTTTATTTTAGTTTTAGTTCAAGTTTAGTTTTAAATTATTCTATTTCCAGTTTTTTTGTGGTACAGTGTAAACGAAACTTTTTTTTATGTGCTTTTGTCATTCGTTTTTTATTAAAATTTAGGTTTGATTTATTTGTATTCCACTTTTATTTTTAGTTCAATTTTAATTTTCTTTGTTGTGCTTCAGCTTCAACTAAATGAAAATGAGTAATTTTATGTGCTTTTGTCATTTTTATTAATTTTATTTTTTAATATAACAGTTTACATTTGATTTATATTGATTGCAGTCTTTGTATTAGTTCAGTTATAGTTTTAATTTATTTGATTTCCAGTTAGTAATTTTTGTGCTTCAGCTTTAATTAAATGAAAATTATAAATGTTGCCTTGTCAGCTAACTGAAGTAAGTTTTTTTTAAGTGAATGCTTTTTTACTTTTTTTATTATTATTTTTAATTTAGTTATTTACAGATTTATTTAAGTTATAGTTAATGATAATAACCCAGCTGTGTGTCTTCAGCTGAAGACAGAGCCGGTTCTGGGCAGTGTGATGGACAGCATTAACATCAAGAACTTGGAGGAGCATTCAGAGGGAGACGTAGCGAGTCCATCCTCAACTGGAACCCAGGTAATCTTCCAAACATTTGCTAATGCTTGACTAGTTGATGCACATCCTCCAGAATTTTGGTTGCAGTAAAATGGGTCCATGTTTATGTTGTTCTGACATGTGTTCTGCAGGATCCTCTTCTGGGTTTACTGGAAGGCAGAGATGATCTTGATAAGGAGGAGAAACCTGAACCAGAGGCCATTTATGAGACCAACTGCCACTGGGAGAGCTGCAGCAAAGAGTTCGACACTCAGGAACAACTCGTGCATGTAAGACAGAGAAAGAGAGATTCGTTTCCGCACCGGCATGTCATTTCATGCTTTTAAATCTGATTTTCCCCGGCTTTTCTGTACAGCACATCAATAACGAGCACATCCACGGGGAGAAGAAGGAGTTTGTGTGTCACTGGAAGGATTGTTCTCGAGAGCAGCGGCCCTTTAAGGCCCAGTACATGCTCGTGGTCCACATGCGCAGACATACGGGAGAGAAACCTCACAAGTGCACTGTAAGCGCGCTCTCTGACTGTCAGTTATATCTGTGTTTAAACCTCTTGAAACAATATAATATAAATGATTCTGTTTGTACGTATCAGTTTGAAGGCTGTAATAAAGCGTATTCACGTCTGGAGAACCTGAAGACTCATCTGCGCTCGCACACCGGCGAGAAACCCTACGTGTGTGAACACGAGGGCTGCAATAAGGCTTTCTCCAATGCATCGGACCGTGCAAAACACCAGAACCGAACACACTCTAACGAGGTAAACTCATGCACTTAATAAAACAGAGGTTTATATAAAACATTGTTTCCTTTGGCTGATTTCTTTCTTTGGGAATTTTGAAAACATTGTGATGTTATCTGCTGGTTATATATTGCATTTTGCCTGTTTTGTCTTTTATAATATACTTGCAATTTGATGCAGTGTTTGTGTTTGACTAAAATGATGTCAAGACAGAAACTATGACTAAAAAATTAGATTAATGCCATAATAATAACTAAAAAAGATTTCATTTATTGAAATTAATTATACAAAAATGGCGGTTGTTTTTGCTGTAAGGAAAAAAAAGTACAAACACTAACTGCAATTTATTACAAAACACTTTCAGGTACATTTTATCAGATAACACAAACGATGACAAAAAAACTGTCAAATTAACCTTGATAGAAATCTTTGCACTTTATTAAAAGTATAAAGTTGCAGGTTGTTTTTGTTTTAAGACAACAGATACAATGTTTAAGATAAAATGTTTGACTAAAATGATGTCAAAAGACAAAAACTTTGACTAAAAAACTAGATTAATGTAATAATAATTTATTTATTATTGCAGTTTATTTATGAAATGCAGGTTGTTTTTGTTGCACGACCAAAACCTGACTAAAACAAAGCTGTGCAAACATTGATTACATTAATTACAGAAAACAATTAATTTTAAATAAATAAATGTATTTATTTAAAAATTTGCAGGGTTTTTTTTTTTTTTTTTTTTGCCAAAAGACAAAAACTACTACTAAAACAAAACAAAAAAAAAGTACAAACACTGATTGCAGTTTATAATTGCAATAATTTATTATAAAGTAAAATTCTTAAAGGGCAAAAACTGACTAAAAAATGGCACAAACAGTAATTGCAATTTATTATTGCATTAATTTGTTATTTTTTAAATATTTTATAAACGTGCGGGTTATTTGTATTTATTTGTTATTTATTTATTTAGTAATTATAATTGTATATTATAATTTGTAATTTTTGCTCCAGTTTATTTTTTAATTTTATTAATTGCTTTTGTTTTCCCATACATACAAATACAGAAAAAAGTACTGGTTAAAAGCATTTCCAAACAGCATCTTTTTTAAAAAAAAAAAAAAAAAAGAATGCAAACTTTTTTTTTAAATTTAGATTTTTTATATTTCGATGAAACACTTTTCACAATATAAATACAGCACCAAATATATGCCTCAAAACATTTAATACAGTCTAAACCTGACGATCATTCTTAACTTCACCAAATGACTTAAGCTGTCTGCAAGAAATAGCAAAAGCCATAAACCAGTAGTTAACAATGCATAAATTTAGCTTTGTTTCCAAACGTTTGGCTACAGCTGTATATAACATGCCAACCACACTCTCCTGTTTCTGGCCTTTAGAAACCGTACGTTTGTAAGATCCCAGGCTGTACGAAGCGCTACACTGACCCGAGCTCTCTAAGAAAGCACGTGAAGACGGTACACGGACCCGAGGCTCACATCACTAAAAAGCACCGCGGAGACACCGGACCACGTCCTCCGGGTCTGTCCAATCCTGGACAGAGCTCTGAACTTCTGATAGAAAAAGAGGAGAGAAGCAGAGAGGACTGCAAATTACTCGCTCCAGAAACCACACTGGTAAGACGAGCTGCTTGTTCAGTCTGCTCTCCATTTGTTGTAACAGATAGTGTGCATTATAACTACAATACGTCTCGAATCATTTCTAGAAATCGCAGCCAAGTCCTGGCGGCCAGTCATCCTGTAGTAGTGAACGTTCTCCACTAGGGAGCGCCAACAACAACGACAGCGGAGTGGAGATGAACCTCAATGCGGCGGGGAGTCTGGAGGACCTGACGACACAGGAGGAGAGCGGGAACACCGGTGTGGCCGAATCCGGCGGCGGCGGCGGGTCGGGGGGAATGTGCATGTCTGTTCAGGCCTTGAAGAGGTTGGAGAACCTGAAGATTGACAAACTGAAGCAGATTCGCCGGCCAACACCACCTGGCCGGAGCGCAGGGAATAAACTTCCAGCTCTCTCGGGTAAAGGACTAAGTCAATCAAGCACTTGCTCTTTGTTTGCAATCAGTGTCAATCTGATGAAAATTTTTATTGACAAAGGGTATTTTGATTTCATTAACAGTAACAAATATCAGATGAAAAATGTGCATCATAATGATGCTAAAGCGGATTAATGCTATGTGAGATAAATGCACAACGTAAACAATATTACATTCTGCACACAATAACACAGTTGCACAAGTGAATTTGAATTTTCGTGCTTATCAGAATTTGTAAAACGTGACCCTGGACCATAAAACCAGTCGTAAGTAGCACAGGCATGTTTGTAGCAATAGCCAACAATACATTCGTATTAGTCAAAATATTTTTTCTTTTATGCCAAAAATCATTAGGATATTAAGTAAAGATCATGTTCCATGTAGATATTTTGTAAATTTCCTACTGTAAATATATCAAAACTTCATTTTTGATTAGTAATATGCATGGCTAAGAGCTTCATTTGGACAACTTTAAAGGTGATTTTCTCAATATTTAGATTTTTTTTGCACCATCAGATTCCAGATTTTCAAAGAGATGTATCGCCAAATATTGTCCTATCATAACAAACATACATCAATGGAAAGCTTATTCATTCAGCTTTCAGATTATGTATACACCTCAATTTCAAAAATACGCTTATGACTGGTTTTGTGGTCTGGGGTCACAAATGTTTTTTTTGTCTACTAAAATTAGATGTAATTTTAGATGGAAAAAACAGACTAAAATTATTAGATGTATTATTATAAAACTCGCAGGAACGTTTTGTCGAAAGACAAAAATTATGACTAAAAAATAAATGAAAATGAACACTGACTGCAATTATTGCTAATAATTTATTATAAACAAAACTGTTGTAAAACAACCTATAACTAAGAAACTGTACAAACACAGATTGCAATGTATTATAAAACATTTGCAGGTTGTTTCTGTCAAAAGACAATCTATAACTAAAACAAAAAAACTTTAACTTTAACCCTCATCACAATTATTGCAATTTATTTATTATAAAGGAAAGGTTGCAGTTGCAGGACTAAAACAAAATGAAACAAAAAACTACAAATACTTATTGTTTTGCAATAATTTATTATAAAACATTTGCAGGTAAAAAAAAAACTGACAGTAAAAAATTATCACTGATCACAATTTATTGCAATTAATTTATTATAAAAATGCATGCTGTTTTTATTGTAAAACTAAAACAAAAAAATGTACAAACACTGATTGCAGTTTATTGCTGTATTAATTTATTCTAAAACTGTACAGGCTGTTTCTATTTATAGTTATTTTTATATACATCTTTCAGGTTATTTTTATTCCCCAAAAAAATATATATATATATATATAGTGCTAGGTCATGTGACCTGTGCTGTGAGATTAACGGTTAATACCTTATATTTTATAGTAATCAAACCCATGAACTTTGCATTTCTGGTCTCATGCATTTCCTGAAAATCTGCCATTGAATAATTCTCATGCTAACTCTACTTCCTTCTCTGCTCCTTTCAGCAACAGGAGAGATGATGGGCATGTGTGCACCTTCACCTTTGCTCTCCAACCGGCGTGTAATGGAGCTTTCTGCCCCAGATCTGGGCGGAGTTAGTGGAATGGGAATGCCCTGCCCACCGAACGACCGGCGGGGCAGCGGCACCAGCAGCCTCAGCTCTGCCTACACAGTGAGCCGCCGTTCGTCCATGGTCTCGCCCTACCTATCAAGCAGACGCTCCAGTGACGTGTCCCAAGTGGGTCACTGCCAGTCCGGGATGGGGGCCGATGTGCCCGGCGACCCACTGTCTCCTCAGAACAGCCAAAGGGCCGGATTGTGCCAGAACTCCGGGGGACTGCCAGGTTTGCCAAGTCTGACTCCTGCACAGCAGTATAGTCTGAAGGCGAAATATGCAGCAGCAACAGGCGGTCCACCGCCAACCCCACTTCCCAACATGGACCAACCCAGCACCCCTGGCCGATTCCTGAGGGAATGCCACGGCCAACCTCTTCCTCCATTTCTGCAGCACGGCGGCACGAGGAGGCACAGCGCCAATGCCGAATACGGCACAGGAGTGATCTATCCGCATCAGGCACCTGGCAACAACACGAGGCGCGCCAGCGACCCAGTACGCTCAGGAGCCGACCCACAGGGTTTACCCAAGGTGCAACGCTTTAATAGCTTAAGCAACGTGTCCCTCATGAGTCGCCGCAATGCACTGCAGCAGTGCGGGTCTGATGCCGCTCTCAGCAGGCACATGTACTCACCTCGTCCACCGAGCATCACTGAAAATGTCATGATGGAGGCCATGGCCATGGAACCCCATGGGAATGCCGAAGGCAGAGAACAAGGCATGATCCAAGGTGGAGATCGAGCTTACATGGGCTACCAGCAAACTCAACACCACCTTCACAATGCCAGTCAGCAATCTCCCGGACAAGAAAGTCTGGGTTGCATGGATCAAGTCTACCAGTCTCAAATGCAAGGTCCGTACCAGGGCCAGCGTGAGGAGATCTGCGCCTCCGGGATGATGGGTCAGGCTGACATTGCGAACAATCTTCTACAGCAAGCTGAGTACGGCATGAGCAACTGTCAGCTCAGCCCCTCCGGTCCACACTATCCCAGTCAAGGTGATGGATCAGGACCTTGGGGTCAGACCAACCAACTTCACAGCCCTCAGAATGACATGCAGTACCAAGGTGCAGGCATGCAAGGACAGCACTACCCTCAACAGGGTGTATACGACCCTACATCTGACACCGGCCATCAAAGAGTTACTGTAAAACCAGAGCAGTTCCATCCATCCATGGGAGGATCCAGCTCTTGCCAGAACACCAAACCTCTACACCAGCATCGGCATAACGCGAATATGCAGGCGTATCCATCGCAGTCAGGCCAGGGCCTCATGGGCAGGTCCTCCAATATGAATTGTGACTTCCATCACGGCCAAATGGGAACGCAAGCCAGTCTTCCGCAGCAGAGTCAAGCGGGATCATTCCCGAGTGGTGGAGGGATAAATCTTGCTCTGGCGGAGAGCCGTAGGTCGCAGACGCCAATGCATCAGATGAAAGAAATGATGGTGAGGAACTATGTGCAGTCCCAGCAAGCACTCCTTTGGGAACAGCAGCAGGAGCAAAGGGTAGTCGATGGTCTCTCTGGGAAGCCCGATGGCATGGACATGGGGGGACAAGCGGCGATGATGCAGCACAGCCCGCAGCATCAACAAGCAAACCAGAACCTTTATCCTGGAAACTCTTACCAAGGCTACCCGAATCAGAACTTGATGAACCCACCGCAAAATCGAGTTCCCGGTTCCATCAAGGAGCATACAGCTGGGATGCAGGGATCCTGCTACGGGCCGGACATGGTGCCACGACCACCTCAGGGACGAAAGCCTCTGAGTCGCCAGAACAGCCTCTCCCAGCAGACAGGTGGAACTTACCTGGGCAGCCCGACTCACCTCAGCCCGGTGCAATCCACCGCCAGTCCCAGAAGAGGAGTGCGGCTCCCGCCGGTTCAGCAACAACAGCAGCATTCGGAAAACTTCACCAATAACAACAACCCCATGTACTACTCAGGCCAGATACACATGCACCACGACATAGAGAAGACTCAGGATGGTCCGTGCCTGGCCCAGCAGCACCTGACAGGGATAGACCCTAGTACCAAGCCCACCTCGATGGCCTACTCGGACCCTGCACCCATGTCCAACGCCTTAGAAAACCTAGACCTGGAGAATGCTCAGATTGACTTTGCTTCTATCATTGATGATCCAGAACCTTCATCTTACAGTCCAATAAACCCTCCACTTGGACTCCACCAGTGCTCCTCTCAGACCTCCTCCCGTCTCACCACACCCCAAACCTCCATCACCCTTCCAAGTGGCCTTTCTAATATGGCAATCGGGGACATGACCTCAATGTTGACATCTCTTGCTGGGGAGAACAAGTATTTGAACACACTGTCTTAAAGTGTTTATACATTTGGGCCAAAGTGAGCATACAGACTCTATTGCCCTTACGACACTAAAGTTTCCTCTGGACGTCCCCTTTCTTGCTCGTACGCCAGTTACTGATGGCTCTCCAGGTGTCCTATAGGGGATCTCACAGATTTTGCCTGACAGTTTTGTAATTGTGTAAAATATGTTGCTGAACATTACCACAGAGGCCTATTGATGACTATTACCGAAGGGGCATTCCAGTCACTACTGTGAGACTGTTTACGATGGAAATCTTTGTTTAAAATGTAAATATGAGCTTTGGACTGTAAATGCTGGCAAGATAGTATAAAGAAAATCTACTTTTTGATACATGGCACAAAAGCCACATGAACTCTACATAAGAAGACTGAAATACTAAGTGAGCGAATGTGCAAAGGAAGAAGCTGGCTGGCACGTTCTCTAGAAGTATTGGTAAAGACAGGACTCCAGTGCCTTTGACCATTGTGGCCTCTTTGATTCCTCACAGGTACATGTTGGAGAAAACTCGACAGATAGATAAATTTAGTATAAAGCCCAAAGTATACTTCAGTTCACAAACACTTGGTGTACGAGTACAGCCGAACACATAGCCTTTCAAAGTATACACCACGTAGTGCGCTAGAAAGTTTAATCTTTGCCGATGTCTGCGCTATTCCTCTACAGAAGTTACAAGCAATCATTGTACGTTCTCGTTGTGCCTCCAGTAGATTGTTTCACCTCCTTTGTTTGTTCCACCGCGAAACAACCAGTGTCGCCACCTTGTGGACCAACTAAGTAGTGAAAAGAAATTCAAAGCATTTGGACAAGCTGAGCATTAAGAGTACATGAATATACTTTGGGCTTAAGAGAAAGGGTGTTCTCACTAAAACACATCGCTAACTGTCATAATGGCAGATTACAGAACAGTATTTTGAAGCTTTATCAGTTATCTCTAGGTCTAGACAGGAGCCTTTGAGTCATAATATTCATTCAGAGTTTTAGTGTTTGTTTTCTGATTATTTGACTAGTCTGCTTTCAGACAGATACGTTAAAGGGTAACGGCACTGAGTGTTTTTTGTAAGGTTTCTTTTAGTCTACGCTGCGCTACGTAACCCAAGCTAGCATGCATATGCATTGCACTGACAACAGCACTGAGCTGAGGAGAAGTGATGAATTTTTATTAAAGGTTCCATATAGTATGAAAGGTACATACAGTGCAGGTATTTTAAAGTCCTCTGTTATTTCGACACTTTGTCTACATTGTGCCTAACTCGTTTTAAGTATCATTTTATCATTTAAGTGTTATCAAGGGCTGCATCCCTTTTAAAATCCCAGTGTTTCCACTTTCTGTGGCATACCAAAGACGACCGGCACTGAGACGAGTCCACACTTGATATTTGCAAGACACAACGTCATATGCTTCCATATTGCTGTGATAAAGAATGTAACAATGTTCTTTTTATCATTTCCTCTTTTTTAAAGAAAAAAAAAGAAACATATTTTGTGGTTTTTGCATTTCTGTGTGTTTTTATATCTGTCACAGTTCACTCAAACCTTTTTGCTGGCAAAAGTTCATAAAGTAGCAACAGATTTATGATATTAGCATTTATCTCATCTATTTACAAGGAAACTAAGTGATATTTTTGCGTACCGTTTTCTACATTTTTGTACAAAGGTACTATATTATACCAGTTTATAAATAAACAGAGCCTGTGATGGAAGAAAATTATGTGTTGAATTGTTTCTTTGTGCATATCCATGTCAAAGTTAATTTAGTATCACCAAGATACTTTTAAGTAATATTTAAAAAAATTATATTTTATTTTTTATTTTTATTTTAATTTTAGGATATACACTGGGAAAAACAAGATATCCCACAAAAACATGATGCATTTGTGTGCATTTTGAATGCTTCAACCAGTCCGCCCTTATTTTTTCAGGTAAAAGCATGTCAAATGTCCTCTAGATGGCGTCAAATCTACAGCTCACGATCTTTGTGAGGTCTTGAAAGCCACACACAGGGTTTATGTTACACTGGCATATTAGATCCCTCCTTCTTTAGTTACAAAGAGAACATTTTTGCTCACTAATACTGAAATCTCTGTGACAAAGCTAATCCTCTCCATACTTGCCCTTTCCCTGTCCCTGATTATAAGATCAAACGAAAGATTTTCCTGGACTACATGCCAGTGTGTGCGTTCGAGTCTATAATGCTGTGGCTCCCGGTCCCTGGTACCCTGATTCGGCCCCACGGATCTAATGCTGCGTGCGGCATGCATCCAATGAAGACCTGCCCTCGACATCGCCATCGCCAACTCCGCTGACTCAATTCTCCCTGTCTCCCATCTGTTATTTGCTACATAACGTGACTGATCGTCTCCGCTTCTTCCTTTCGCTCTGTACCTTCCTGCCAGCCTCCTTTTCGTGACTTGAGCACCGTTAGCCATCTCTCATCTTGCGCTATCCCTTCTTCATCATTAGTGGTTTTTGCTCAGGCAAGGATCCCTTTACTTTTGCTCATACTTAGGGTTACCTCAAGTATTGAAGCTGTCCCGCACTGTTTGTGCTACGAACATGAATGATCTCTCAAATCATGTGGCGTGTTGAGGAGTGCTGACATGTTTGCATTTTTTGCAAAAAAAAAAAAAACAGTTTGCTGTTATTTAAAATTCAAATGCATTAAACACAAATAAATTATGTTTATTTTGCAATGCCTATAAATGCTGAAACTCCAATCAGTGCAAACCCTTACTGTTACACATGCATGCACTCAATTCTCGTTTCACAGATGCATAGGAAACGTACTAGTCGTTCTATAATTAACATCTGTGGAACGCAGCATTCAGTTGATTTCTAAAGAGAGAGTGCAGAGGTTTAACAGAGCTCTGATCTACAGCCTGACTTAAGCCACAATCTACTGAGCTGAGGTTGCTGATACAAATGGAAATGGCAAAATAAGCGCTGAGGTTTTCACATGCAAAGAAGTGAAACCAGCATAATGACTTTTCTTTTCTTGGTTCGCCATTCAAGTCGAGGCTTTTTATTCTCTTTGTCACAAAGGTTGGCATATAATTAACTCCTGTTTAATATGCTGTTAAGGGAGACTCCTCCCTTTGCTCCCTCTCTGAACCCCTGCCAAACTCGTGCACGCTGGAAACCCCACGGGACACCCCACCCTAGGGCGTCCCTCGGCGACTACGGAGGTGTTCGGGACCATTTGGTGCCCAGATTCTTGCACTTACTGGCTGTTTTTAGGCTCACTGCACACAGCAAACTGCACTCTTTGTCTGACAACGGTTTATAACGTTCATGTAAAAAACACTTTCTTACCATCATCTGCAGGGGCAGAGGTGAAGTGCTGAATGAGGCTTTTCTTTGTGTCCTCCTTTACTCCTCTCATCCAAGATCCACAGCAGGGTGTAGGTTTATGACCCATTCCATCTCCTTTCCTCTCCTGAACAAAAGGACTGTGACCTCTCATCCCTTCTCCTTTTCTTTAGCTTTCTCCACCTGAAACCCTCTATTTTATGTCCCTAAAAAGACAAATGTCCATTAGAAACAACAAACACAAGCTTAGCATATTGCCTTTAAAATGCATAGGATTCACTACTAAAAACTACCATGGTTCATACAACTGTGGGTACTATGTAAATACCTTGGTACACAAATATGGAACTCAATGGAAATTAAAGTACTATAGTATTACCTTCTGATATGTGACCCTAGTCCACAAAAGTGCTTCTAAGTAGCAGAGGTATATTTGTAGCAATAGCCAAAAATACATTGTATGGGTCAAAATGATCGATTTTTCTTTTATGCCAATAGGGTATTTTGTAGGGTATTAAGTAAAGATCATGTTCTGTGAAGATATTTTGTAAATTTCCTACCATAAATATCAAAACTTAATTTTTGATTAGTAATATCCATGGCTAAGAACTTCATTTGGACAACTTTAATGGTGATTTTCTCAATATTTTGATTTGTTTGCACCCTCAAATATTCAAATAGCATGTATCTAGGGCAAAAATATCATCCTATCCTAACAAACCATACATCAATGGAAAGCTTATTTTATCAGATCAGATGATGACTAAATCTCAATTTAAAATATTAACCCTTATGACTGGTTTTGTGGTTCATGGTCACATATCATCACTGTACCTGTACCACCGCAGTATTTTTGTAAGGTTGTATCTATACACAACAAACACAAGCTTAGCATATTGCCTTTAAAATGCCTAGGATTCACTACTAAAAACTACCATGGTTCATACAACTGTGGGTACTATGTAAATACCTTGGTACACAAATATGGAACTCAATGGGAAATTACAGTACTATAGTACTACCTTTTGATATATGACCCTAGTCCACAAAAGTGCTCCTAAGTAGCACTGGTATATTTGTAGCAGTAGCCAAAAATACATTGTATGGGTCAAAATGATTGATTTTTCTTTTATGCCAAAAGGGTATTTTGTAGGGTATTAAGTAAAGATGTTGTTCTGTGAAGATATTTTGTAAATTTCCTCCCGTAAATATCAAAATTTAATATCCAATGGCTAAGAACTTCATTTGGACAACTTTAATGGTGATTTTCTCAATATTTTGATTTGTTTGCACCCTCAGATATTCAAATAGCATGTATCTAGGGAAAAAAATATCATCCTATCCTAACAAACCATACATCAATGGAAAGCTTATTTTATCAGCTTTCAGATGATGACTAAATCTCAATTTAAAATATTAACCCTTATGGTTTCGTGGTTCATGGTCACATATCATCACTGTACCTGTACCTTATTTTTGTAAGGCTGTAGCTATACGCGATAAACACAAGCTTAGCATTGTGGTAAATGCACTTGATTTGTTATTAAAAAGTACCATGGTAATACTTGTTTGTTTAAAGTATCTTAGTGTTCGCGTAAAACCCATAGTACAAGAATATGTTAGCTAACTATTCTTTTTCTCAATGGAAATTAAAGTACTACAGCATTACCTTTTAATATCATCACTGTACCAACAGTATTTTTGCTAGATTGTACACACGACAAACTGCGAAAAACCTGACATAAAAGAAAGCAGCCTGCAAATCACGGGTGAGTCGTAATTTACGACGTTTATGCTAAGCAAAATATCCAAGTAAACTATACAAACCATTTTTCTTTCAAATCTCGGTCATCCTGTGGTAATATTTAGTGTTGTGGCTTTTCTTGTAATGTCTATAAGATGTTTTTTTCCAGACAAAAAGGAGAAATCCGCCCGCTGTTGTAAAAACAACAATTAAGATAAAGTTATTTTCCCCTCAGAATCCGTTGCCGCGCTTTTTTTTCTGGCGCGAAACAAGCCATAATCAAGACAACGTGAACATAATCGATAGTTTTCAAAGAGCAGAACATATTATAATATATCACAGATGGCGAGTTGTTTCAGATCAATGTGTGTTGCTGTTGTAAGGCAACAGAATGACATTCGTATTAATAATAATAATAATTAACAAGATTGTCATTAAATAGAAAGCAGAATTACTTAACCATTAACATCATTTAAAGTGGAAAAAGTCATTTATTTCGGAGCGCTTAGGGATCAAGGTCCACCCTATTGCGCGGGCATTATCATGACACAGTGCGCTCCGGCACCGCTGCGCCTTCAGGTGGGGGTTGATGCGTGTGAATGCCAAGGTAGGGGTCCTGGAACGGTGTGTTTGAGTTTTTCTGATGTTTTCTTTTTCAGTTGCTAAACAGATTACCGTTCAATTACTCGCACAAAAGAGGTGACAATACAATACTTCCTACAGCGATCAACAGGAGAAGGCGCTGATGGGGGGCGCGGGAACAGGTGCGATTCGCTCCCAATAAAACGCGTACCTGCGCATTAAAAGCGTTTGCAACGTTTAACCGATGTTTTTTAAAAGGTAAATATACGCTAACGGGTACTGCATATGTATTGCGATGAAAAAAGTGAACTTTCAGCACTTTTGCAAAGCAAAAATAAACTTTTCACCAAAAACAAACAGCTATCAAACTACATGCATATATTTAATTTGAAGAATAAAATAATAAAACGCACCTAGTATAATTGCTACGCGCAAGTATAAGCCTACATGGCCTACTTATAAGCTGCATTATACCTAACGGTGGTGTTTCTGACTTTAAAAAAAAAAAATCAGAACATGATTTTCTCCTTAATAAAAAAGTAACTCCACCTTAGGAAATAACACTTTTAAGTGCGCAAATTCTCCTTTCCTCAGAACACACTTCACAGTTTGGGGTGACACGGGCTGACACCAGACCTGCCTCCGATGACGACATCAGAGCCGCTGCTGAACGCGACGCGGGTTTGAGCGCTACTGCAGTCACGCGCTGTAGGGCGCGAGCGATGCGGAGCGACACTTCGGTCATTTATCCCCACGATCCGTCCGCGCCTTCACCGGACAAATACGGCCACGACATGGCAGAGAGGAGTCGAGGAAAGCGGAGGAAACAGGCGAACCCGCGGAGAAACCAAGGTTAGTGGTGAATTCAGCAGCTGCCTTGAGAAGTCTCTTAAGTTGTGCGGGTTTATTTCTGCACTCATTCATTCCGCTAGGAAAACTAGATTAACGCGTTTGCAACCGTAGCTAGACATCAGCACTCCCTAAGCTGCTACTCCACGAATATTCCATGTTTGCATTACTTTAATACATTAGTGCATTTATTTTTCTTAGTACTTTTTGCTTGTCAGCTTTAAAGTTTGCAGAACTTGCGGTCCGCTTTGCATCTTTTCTGCAGTCCTCAGCATCACGTTTTCATTGAGTTCAACATACAGCTGCACTGTTTCTTGCACTTCCTCACATTGTCGTGTCTTATTAGGCCTATTGATGGAGAGAAAATTGTTTCGATTTGTTTTTGTCAATTTGTCAATTAAACTTTCTCTTTAAATCGTTTAAATAGGCAGACAGTGATTTTGTTTATATATTTAGCTGGCTTTCAAAATTAATGTGACTGACTTTTTCAGTTATTCTTAGTATTTTTATTGTTAACGTGAACAACGTGCATTATTATAAATGCAAGCATATAATTGTTTATCGCAAATCAAAACTATTCTGTCTATTTAGAGTAGAAATTAACTATTTTTGTAAAGTTCCGGAATTGTTGTGCAATCAATTATTAAAATGCTTATTTAAATTACATTTATATTTTAAATTGTATTTAGCTTTAAAGACTTTCTACAGCCCATCTATTTTTTTGTAATGAGATGTCTTTCAACTTCTCAGTAAACAAGACTAAGTGAACTGAATACCTTTGGTTTTCTTAAAGAAAAGTCGCTCTGTTTAGGCCTACAAGAGTTCCATCTCAAGCTCTGAACATCTTCACATAGTCTCAAATATTCACTCGTAGGTTTTAAATGTATATCCCACAAAAGTCACACTCAGAACACTAATTAGTTTCACTTTTCACATTTCTTTCTAGATTGCGTGTAGATACCCATGAACGCAAGACAAGCTCAAAGCCAAGACAGTCGTTCACGGTGCTCACTGCACATTCCAAAGATACGTTAGTGGTTTAGAAAAGGTGAAGAAGTGTGAAAGTGCTTTGCTGGACTGTTTAAGTGATTGTGTTTCTTAACAGCTGTTCACGATCGAAGGCGTTTTGTTTGACATGTATGCAGGACGGTGTGTATTTGAGTGCATGTGTGTGTGTGTGTGTGTGGTTAGAGAACTTCCTCATTTGGATGTGGCATTAGTGTCATTTTTGTCGACCTCGCACCCGTGTGTGATGGCCAGAGCTAACGGACAGAAGCCCTGTGTCTCACCTCACATGTAAAAACATGGTGCTCATATAGTAACTGCGAGACGTGACCCTGCCAATTATAAACTTGCTTCCCTAATTCCTCTGACAACCGCCGATGTGAAAAAGTATCATGAATTGTTAGTTTTGAGACACTAGCTGCTTTTGTGTTCAGTTTACAAGACAACTAGTGTAAATAAATTATTTAAATATGCCTATCAAAGTCAAACTATCAAAGCGTTATCTGATCAGACAAATGCTGCAGGATCTTTTCTCTTCAGTGTGTTTGAATCAGCAGGTTTTTAGTAGATGTATGAAGTCAGCGGCTGGTTGCATAAAATTTGACTAGTCTTAGAAGTCATGTGTCTTTTAATACTGGTTATTTTAAATTAGAATGCTCTGAGAGTAATACCAATTACTCCTTGATTAACTACTAGTTGGTCAGACTAGTTGTAAGTTTATGCAAACAGCACCGGTTCTCCTGAAAGTCTCACAGGTGTTCATCAGAAGAACCACAGGTGTGGAGAATTACATTAACTGTCAACATCA
The DNA here is from genome assembly GCF_022985175.1 of Labeo rohita. Taxonomy (NCBI): domain Eukaryota; kingdom Metazoa; phylum Chordata; class Actinopteri; order Cypriniformes; family Cyprinidae; genus Labeo; species Labeo rohita. Next base: position 34,825,554 of record NC_066874.1, on the reverse strand, counting down.
TCTGCTAACTAACCACAAACTAATACACTAGCTGGTTTTGTCTTCAGCACTGCATTTATTAGCAGTTCAAAAAAAAAGTCAAATGTTTTTATTTGAAAAGCACGTGTGTGCATATTTATAATAAATGCCACTTACTTTAGTGTTTAAATTCGAATGAGTGACAACATGTGAAATGTGACGCAAGCGTCCATAGAGGTTTTGGGGTGACTGTAGAATGACACACAGTGTCGCACTGTCAAAAAAATGTTGGAAGACACTGAGCGACAACATGCAAAAGTTGTAGATAACGCAGCCTTGCTTTATCTCTCCCTTTCCCGTTCTTTAACAAAAATGTGTGTGTGTGTGCATATGCAGAACAGATGATTGTGATGAGAGAAAAGACACAGTCGCAACAAACAGTGAGAATTCTCTGGCGCGTTCATTGCTTGTTTCATGGTTCATCAGCACATTTCTCAACTATTAAGTGTTAAACAGTGCAGTTTCAGATTAATGATCACTATGTGCACGTGTGCGTGTGCATGTTTTGTATAATGTAGAGTGGACAGGGGGATAGTTCTCAAAACTCAAACAAATGTTCTTGCAATAATATTAATAGGACCCTTGTTCAAAATGATCTGTTTTTTAATTATGTTATCGTTCATGTTAGGAGGACGTTCACCTAACATTTTTCAAATGTTACTGTTTGTTTCAAATATATGTTCAAATCATTCAAAAGTAACTTTTAAAAGTAACATTCTCATAATGTTTGTAAAATGTTCCCTTAACATTCAAAAAAGCTTTACCTTTTGAGAAAATTAAGTTATTATAATATTAGCAAAACATTCTTAGATCATATGTTTGTTAGCTGGGCGTTTGCATCCGCTCTAAAACATGAAGCAAAACATTTTCCGTCCTTTTGTTTTGTGTTTTGCCGGTGTCACTCAAGACCGAGCGCTTTCATCTGACCAGCTACATAAAACGCTTTGCAAAATGAGCATGAGAAGCGCAGATGTTGTTCAATGCTTCAACATCATCCTCAGTAGCGAGAGGGAAAGTCTTTTCTATGGAGGAATACGGATACTGTGACGTGCTGCGTTATAAAACGCACCGACTCCAGGGTGGCGGCCGCATCACTCTCGTTCGTCATGACTCGAGCCGAGTTAGTGATTGGATGATGTTAGATTTTAGACATCTTAATGCAAGATGTCATCCGATCTGAAACGTCGCATCTTTGTTATCTGCCGTTACGGATGGTCTTTGACCTTCGCTTTTGACGTAGCGCTGCAGTTACAGCTCATTTCCTTGCCTATTGTCTCTCTGCATTCGCTCGCACGCGTGTTTTCTCTCTCTCTCTCTCGATTGCCTCTTTGCGTTTTCTTTTTTCAAGTGCCAATTTATTTAAACTCTTTTCCCTTTTTCTTCATTCGCCTTCATTGATTTCCAAACCCAAGCCTTTGTAGGCAGCTGGGGTCCAGCTGTGTGTCTGCTGTCGAGTGTGTGTGTGTGTTTCTCTGGCACAGTCTTGTCACAGTGGGCAGAATGCGAGAAAACGACAGACAGAGAGAGAGAGAGAGAGAGAGAGAAAGAGAGACTAAGAAAAAGTCGCTTGTCATTTTGGACAACAGAAGAGAACTGGGCAAGGAATCAGAGAGATTTGAGCGGAGAGAGAGCGAGAGCGAGACAGCGAGGAGTCCAGGCTCCAAGGTTTATTAGTGGCGCTCCCCAAACGAGAGAGCTGAGGCGTCAGACGCAGCAGGAGAGAGAAAGAGGAGAAATAAAAGAAAGGGCCAGAGATTGGGACAGTTAAAGTGGCGCAGAAGATGTGTGTGTTCCACTGCGAGATCGCCGACTAAATTCATTCGGACCAAATTAAAATGCTGCGCAACTGTATATGTCACAGTATAGTTGTTTCTGATGGCCATTTTAGTAACAAATGTTCTGTTCAGAGACTGAGACAGTAGATGTGGCTCAGAAGATATGCTTTTTTAATTGTGAAACTACTGACAAATTTTTATTTTAACGCTGTGTAACTGTATATATCGCAGTACAGTTATTTCTGCTTAAAAAAATGTGACCCTGGACCACAAAACCAGTCATTCGTAGCACTATTTGTACCAAAAGCTGAGCATACATTGTATGCGTCAAAATGAATTTTTCTTTTATGCCAAAAATCATTAGGATATTAAGTAATGATCATGTTCCATGAAGATATTTTGTACGTTTCCTACCATAAATATATCAAAACATAAGTTTTGATTAGTGATATGCATTGCTAAGAACTTCATTTGGACAACTTTAAAGGTGATTTTCTCAATATTTAGATTTTTTTTTTGCACCCTCAGATTCCAGATTTTCAAATCGTTGTATATCTGGACAAATATTGTTCTGTCCTAACATACCATACATCAATGGAAAGCTTATTTATTCAGCTTTGTTAAATCTTAGTTTTAAAAAAATGGACCCTTATGACTAGTTTTGTGGTCGAGGGTCACAAATATTAAAAATATGTTGTATTTTAGCCTGTTAGAGACAGTAAAAAGGTCTTCTCAAGAAGTTGTGTGTGTTTTATTGTGAGTTTGCTTGGACCGAAATAGTCATTTAGTGACCCCATCACAATATAGTTGTGAAAAAGGTATTAAAAAGGCATTCTATTCTACTCTATAGGCATTCTAGTTATTAAAAAGCCATTCTATTTTTAACTTTTAGAGACTGAGACAGTAAAAGTGTCTCGGAAGATGTGCATCTCATTGTGAGATTGCTGAGTAAATTAATTAAGACCATGTATTTAGCAGATGCTTGTAGCGAAAGCAAAACAAAAGCAATTCATCAAAAAGCCAACAATATTCGTAATATTAAAAAATGCATTCTATTTGAAACTTTTATGGTTTATATATTATATAAAAATGAATGTGCAATTAAAGTGAAAATCATCTCATTATATCATATTTGGAAGTAAAACATCAAATTATGGAACGTTCTCAGAACATTCTGGTAGTTATGAACAGTACAGTTATAGTAATTTTAATAGAAGGTTTATTCAGAGTTATCTGGTTTTTAATAATGTTTTCAAAACATTAGCACAAAGACGTTATTTGAACATCATTCATGAAACTTTTTACTTGGATGCTTGTATGTTGTTTTTTAAATGTTACTAGTTGTTTCAGAACATTCAAATGTAACATTTCTATAACATTTTTTAGAACATTTAGTAAAAACTGCATGTTTTGAATAAACAATGTTTTCCTAACTTTTCATAACGTTTCACATGTTTTCATTAGCTGGGTGTCATCATCAGATCTGGTCTTAATTAAAATAGTAAAAGTTGAAGTTCTCATACATGAGAAGCACAATCATGTTACGATCGTACATGATAAGCGTGTGTGAGCGTGTGCGTGAGAGGCTGCGGTTTACGTGCGTTTCCTCGGGTCACGTCTGTGTGTGGCCGCTGCTGTGACTCAGATGTTCGGCTTCGGTCACATTAAGTCCAGCGTCTTATAAAAAACAGAAACACATAAAATGTCCTGCAGCATTAAATTGCTTTGGCATTTGCATTTGGGAATTTTGAAACAGAAAACTCACACTTTTCAACTCAGAAGACCTCAGCTGGAAAGCAATGGAGGCTGTGTTTTTTTCTGTTTGTATTGTTCTTGATGAGTTTAAGGAGAAGCATTTGAGACAAAGTCCATTCAGTCTCCTGAGCTTTAGGAAAGCTCTAAGCAATAACATTTTCCCTGTGGGTTTGTGTTTGAAGTATCGTGAAGTAAACAGGCGACGTGTGCCATGCTTTAACGCAGGATGAACCGCTGACACTCACCCAACTGATGCATTTGCAGTGTTGATATTGTTGTTTGCTTGTCAAAGTAAGTCTAAACACACACCTATGCAGGACCGGCCGCTTTAAACATTCACACACGCACACTGAGTTCGCCCACCACGGTAAACACACGAACGCATACACCCGTAGAGATCTTTGTTTGTGTGCAATGTGTCGTGATGGACTGACGCGGCTGTAAACAGTGTATCTTTGCTGAGTGAAGTCTGTTTGCCTGTTTGCGTCTTGTGGTAGCGAACTGCCATGCTCAATTTACACACACACACACAGATCGTACGTAATGGAATAGCTCGTCTTAACTAGAAGTTTTCATTTGGTTTTGTCCTGGATTGACTTGTTCTTATAGTCATGTGGTCGTGTTGTAAAACATACCATGAGTAAAACGCATTATACTCCAGTCGTTCCCTTTCGTTCATGAAATCAATACTTTCAACTGTCCTAACTGACGTTCCTGTGAGTGATTCATCAGCATTTTGTTTTAATAATTTTTTAACTTGACTTTCAGCCACATCACAGTCAGATGCTTTAACACGAAGTACTTATTTAATTAAAAAAAGACGTTAAATAGGCCGTCCTGCTGTGTGCATCATTGAGTGTGAAAGCAGCACCATGTTCATTACAGAACGGTGCAATCCGACTATTAATCTAACATCCATCAGAAAACATGCATGCATAATTATGAACAAAAAATCATATTTGTAATCATAAATCCCACCAGTAAAATCCTCTGCACTATTTTACCAAGAGATTAGAGGAAAACTATGAACAAATAAAATAAAATAAAAATAATAAAAATAAAAATAAATAAATAAATAAATAACAAATATAATAATATAATAAAGAATAAACTAAATAAATATATAAAAAACAGTTTAAATAATAAGCAAAACATCTGACAGTAGATTTTTTGTGTATAGAGAGCAGAAAAAACATGAAACGTGATGGAAGCTAAATATTTTCCAAATAATATTTTAAGCATTTATAATATTAATATTTCACAGTATAAATTGAGATTTTAGTCATGAAAATATATGTAACTGCCTTTTTAAATGTTGTGATGATATGATATATTCAGGGAATTGAAAACCCCTAGTCAAGTTCATGAAATATGCAGAAAATTGGTTATATGACATTATTTTTTCTTTAGAACAGCATGCACTAATGAATAAATAACAGTAAGAGCTAGAGTGTAAATTGAGACGGTTAAACGCAGGTTTATGCTCAGCTCAGCACGTGAAGACCTTGAGCTTTGAGACTGAAGGAGCAAGAAACACTCCCTAAACCTCCCTCACACTGTACCTGTAGTCAACAGGTACAAATCCACACGCACACTCCCGCACACACTCCTCTAAAGCTTTATGAGTGAGGATCGATCGCAAAATCAATGGGTTTAATATGACGTTAGTTATATGTATACACCTCTAATTCTCAAGGCAAGTCAGTTTGATTGGTTTCAAAGCAGCTTTACAGAAAATCATGATGTTAATCTTTATAATATCTCTATGTTCATGGGTTGGGTAATAATGACCTTTTGCGTCGATACAAACGAACAGTTAGGAATTGCAACATGAACCATTACAATAGTGAACTCCAGCTCTTCCACAGGTCTCACTGTATTAACAAGGACATTTTTGACTAGTGAGGACATTGTAAGTAAAGCGAAACAAGTCGAAGCATCGAGCCAACACGTTTCACTGGAAAGTCTGATTATTAGAGAATTCGAGCAGATCTGTCTTGCAGTTTCTCCTGTAAACGTCGCACATCTCCAGCGCTGCGGTCAGGAGCGAGTGTGTATGAAGTGATAATGGAGATGGTCAGATTTGATAAGTCTAGGGATCTGACGGCAGGAAGTCGAGTCGTGAGAAAGGAAGTCAGCGACGAATCCGATTACATCACAGAGCAGCGATGCAACATCAAACGCGCGGATCGTCGGACACAAACTCTAGCATTAGTGATTCTCATAGAATTCCTCAGGAGGAATAGAAATAGTCGCTAATGAGTCAAACGGTACAATGTAGAGATCTGATGAGAAATCGGTTCATAATGAGATCTATGACTCTTCTCTGGAATGTTCTCAGAAGGTTCTGGCAAGGTTTCTTCAAAGAAACATTTTCTAAAACATTGAACAGTCATCTAATGTTTTTAAATCGTTACTTGTTTCAGAACATTCCGAGAATGTTTAAAAGTAACATTCTCATAATGTTTGCAACATATGTAACTGTAATGTTCTTTCAACATTCACATAACCCTAAAAAATGTTAAAACATTTAAAAAAACATGCAGAAATAACATTTTTATAACTTAACGAGAACGTTCAGAAAACATTTCTATTTCTAATCGCTGGGATGTGAGATTACTGGGTATTTTTCACATCTGAACAAGTTTAGAAGTCATTGTGATTTTCGGATTTGTCTTTCCAGCGGGTTTGAGCGTGGATCGGATCGGAAAAGCACGTTTTTTAATCGCTGCCAAACCAGAGAGACAAAACTGGGCCTTCCTTAAAACACATAAATGTCTGTGGTTGATGGCAGAGCGACAACGAGAGAGAAATATTATTGATTATGAAGTTATTTGGCAGTGATTCACCGTATATGAGCAGTGATGCGTCACAGAGGTGTGAATGTCCGTGTAACGCACACAAACACACACACACACACACACTCACACACATGCGATTGAAGGGGAAAGAGACTCCTGCGCTCCGTTCGGTCCCTCTGACGCCACACACAGCTCCCTTCCCCCCCGAAACCACATCACACACACATCAAACACACACGGCCCACGAGCCCTTCTGCTTTGACTTACAGTAACACACACACACACACACACACACACAGTGCTCCAGTGATACACATCAAAGATTCTCTTAAAAACCCCGTTTGCCTTTTTAAACTTCCCATTTTTCCAACCCACTCAATTTCATTTTATTTAGTTCTTTTTTCCACTTTTCTTTCTCTCTTTTTGGCGAGAGGATCAGCAATCACACACACACACACACACTCAGTTCCTTTAGAGTTTTTTGCCATCTCTGCACTTTCGGTGACTTTAATTAGAGTGTTTTTAAGACTTTGCTTTAGATTCTCATTAACACGCAAATGAAATCAAATCAAACGAATGCGGACTGCGATATATATAAACACACATTTACACAGTTTATCTAGCCGTGTAAATGAGAGGGTTTTTTTTAGACATATATTTTCACATTCATTTCTGCTCACCAAGGCTGCATTTATTTGATCAAAAATACAGTAAAAATAGTGAAATATTATTAGAATCTAAGTTAGCTGTTAAATGTTGAATATGTGTTAAAATGTAATTTATTCCTGTGATCAAAGCTGAATTTTTAGCTTCATTACTCCAGTCTGTAGTGTCGCATGATCCTAGAAATCTTTCTAATATGTGACCCTGGACCACAAAACCAGTCATAATGGTCAATTTTTTGAAACTGAGATATATACGTCGTCTGAAAGCTGAATAAATAAGCTTTCCATCGATGTATGGTTTGTTAAAATGGGACAATATTTTGCCGAGATACAACTATTTGGAAATCTGAATGTGCAAAAAAATCAAAATACTGAGAAAATCACCACTAAAGTTGTCCGAATGTAATTCTTAGCAACCAAAAAATTAAGTTTTGCTATATTTAGGGTAGGACATTTTCAAAATATCTTCATGGAACATGATCTTTACTGAATATCCTAATGATTGTTTTAATTTTAACCCATACAATGTGTTTTTGGCTATTGCTACAAATATACCCGTGATACTTATGACTAGTTTTGTGGTCCAGGGTCACATTTGCTGATTTTCTGCTCAAGAAACACTTCTGATTATTAGATATGTTAAAAACAGTTATGTTGCACAATATTTGTATGCAAACTGTCATACATTTTATTTTTCAGAATGATTTGATGAAAAGAAAGTTCAAGGCATTTATTTGAAATTTTCTGTAACATTATAAATGCTTTTACTGTCACCTTTGATCCTTCTAATGCATCCTTGATGAATAAAAGCATTCATTTCTTTCCAAAAAAATATCTGACCTTAAACTTTTCAAAAGTAGAGTATGCATCCATGTCAACCTGATTATATTTTCTTAGTTTCTGTAGTTTTCCACTGAGTTTAATCCAAGACACCAGAATGGCATACATTTTTACTCAGCAAGTAACAGTTTTGCTTAATTAAAAACACTTCTGTGTGCTGTAGAATGTGATGTGGTCTCTTGCAGATCCAAACATTCCCACAAGGTGGTGCTCTGTCAATGCAGAACACGAGGGAACACAGAAACCTGCCCTGCAAAGATCACACAAGAGTCATTTGATGTTCTTCTTCTTTTCAGCACGAGCGGTTTGAGCTCCTCGCATTAAACAACACAAGCTGCGAGATTGCGGATTCTTTAACGACTCGAGGTAGAAATGCTTTGTGAGTTCGTAAAAGCCAGCGCAGGCTCTCGCCACGGATAGCGGGCATATTTGCGAAACCCCAACGCTAATTTCTCAGCGAATGTCGCAACTGATGTGCAGCTAACCAACTTTCACATTATCCAGCTCAAAGAGGAGCTTTATTTAGCCCCCACCCCGCCATTAAAACTTCAAAACGGCCCCGTTCCCTCTCGCGCCGGGCCCTGAGAATGTTTTAATATTCACCGACCGCTATTGTGCGGTCTGTGCGAATGTACAAAATAAAGAGCCACATCAGAAAGCCTGGAAGATGTTGCAAACATTCTCTTGCGTCGAGAGACGGAAAAAAACGAGGAGGAAAACAAATTTGGGGGGGAAGCAAAGGTATTTATAGTGCGGTGTGAGAGCGAGAGAGATTTGAGACAAGACAGTAATGACGAGGGATTGGTTTGATTCAGAGTGTGGTGTGTGTTTGCCATCATAGACTCGCTGCGACATTCCTGGACTGCAGCGCTAACCAGAGACACACACACACACATGCAACACAGATGCATGGACACACACGCACAAAAAAAGTGCATGCACAGATACGCAGCGCCGAAGCTTTCTGCAGCACGATTGCGGTTCGCTTTGTCCCGGGTCTGCACGATAAACAGAGAAGATTCATGAATGAGGCCTCTTGCTATCATTCCTCTTAGAGGCGATGAAATTAAATGCATTCTCAAACGATCTGCAATCAAAATCAAGAGATCTCGACATGAACTCAAACTATGCATGCTATGCGTGTCAAAAATTGACCGAGCAGTAAACTCAGGAGGCCTGCATTCACACACCCAATGAATCTGACTGATAAACACTCACGCTTTACATTTCACGACAGAAAAACTTGACATGACAGAGGCGATCACAGAAACCACAAAAAGCACTCGCCAAATGCAAGTTAAAAATTGCCCTTGGCATGCAAATAAAACAGTTGGCTCCTCTTCGTTTTATTAATTGCAACATAAAATACATGGTTTAAATTACAACGTAAGAGCGATAGTATGATCTGCATGGAGGTCATTAAATGATGTGAGCTAATCAAATCAAAATCAAAGACACAAGTGCTTACTAAAGCAAACATCTGCCTTAAATCACGCGTCTTCTTACTATTTTTACCTCATAATGTGGCTTAAGATCATCTACAAAGCCAAAAGTTTGATTTTCTTTCATTTCCGAACTGTGACGACACATTCTTGACTTCGAGCCACCAAAACGAAGGATATAAGGGCTCGTCGTAATTTAGGTCAGGGTACTTTGTTTTTAGGCTTTAGGTCACGACGAGTGGAAGTTACTGATCTTTTCTTCTGTATTGTGGCGTATATCAGAGTTCAAATTGCTTATCTGGATTTTCGGATGTGAGTCAAGTGTAAGAAAGATGCTGCGTTTACGTGAACTAAACGATTTGAGAAGTCATGCATGTGTCAAAAAAGATACAGAGATATTTTTATTACCAATTTTTACATTTAACGTGGAAGAAACATGCATGCATTAACATGCATTTACAAAATGCATAAGATGAAATTTAATATCAGAAATATTTTTTTTGTGATTATAGTAATTATTATAATTAATATTTATACGTGACCCAGGATCACACAAAAGCTTTCCACTTGTTAGGATAGGACAATATTTGGCCAAGATACAGCTATTTGAATAACTTGAATATTGAAGGGTGCAAAAAATCAAATATTCAGAAAATCGCCTTTCAAGTTGTCTAAAAGAAGTTCTTAACTATGCATATTACTAATCAAAAAATACGTTTTAATATATATTTTTACAAAATGTCTTAATGGAACGTGATCTTTACTGAATATCCTAATGATTTTTGCCATTACAGAATGTATTTTTGGCTATTGCTACAAATGCTACTTAAGACTGTTTTTGTGGTCCGGGGTCACATATATACATTTTATGCACTATATGCATTGTTAATTTAGCTTTTTATTGTATATACATACATGCATATAAAAAAATAATCCTATAGTAATAATGCAAAAAGTAATTCCAAAATGTTTTACGCTGCATGTACATACATGAAATCTAGTGTATGATGCTGTTTTCATGATAAAATCTACTGATATCGTTTCCTTTTTCACCCACAACCCTAATGAGCCTAGTTAGGTCAGTTCAAACCAGTTCAGCTCAAACCATCTCATGCTTCTGGTAAGTCTGAATAGTTTCTTTAGCAGAAAGATTAACAGCGAGATGCTGTCTGTCAGCAGAGATCTGCGCAGTGGAACATACTGTCATGCAGCACAGCGCCGCGCTGCGCCGCGTGAACGTCTTTGTCATCGTGCCTCTCGCCAGATTTCAGTGCAGGGAATTTCCGCTGCTGTCGTTTGAAAATCTCGCACCATCTGAGTCAGGGGTCCCACGTCTCTCCCCTTTCTGTTTCTCTCACACACAACACATCCTCCTTTCATCTGCATGCAAACACTTTCCTCAAACGTGTTTTCTCTTCAGGTGTTTTTTTCTTGTCGTTTGCTAAATCACACCTTTGCAGTCTGACGTTCTCTGCGCTCGGCTGATCTGCTCGGAGGTGAGGGTGTTCTTCCCGTCGCGTTTACGGTAAAACCTGAAGTTTGTGATTCAGCGGGGCCAACCCTGAAGGAGAGCGTTTTGCATTCTCAGAGCGACACATGCAGTCATGACCTCCTGATCTAAAACAGCAGCTTAATCAGTGCAGATCAGGAATCAGGCTTTCTTTGTGGAAACGGATCGGAGAACATGTCTTGTGCTTCACTTATTTCTGTTTGGGGCATTTCTTCACTTCGCTAAATTCACAAAATGAGGTGCTTTTACTGTAATCGATGTGATCATGCATATCAAATGATGCACTTAATCACCAGAAAATGAATATGCTGTCCTCATTTACCCACCCTCAAGATGTTCCAGCAGATATTTAGAAAAATGTCTTGGTGGGTTTTTTTTATGCATGCAGTGAAACTCAATGTTTTTCTGTTTACTGTTGTGTTTATAATAATTATGTTTTGAGCTATATGTCTGCATGAGCCCTAGAACTGTTTGGAAACAGTTTTCCGTTTGCCGTTTAGTTGGGTTTTAACTGCTAAATATCAAACATCAAGTGTCATTTATTTATGCACAAACAGAACTTCAAAAGCGAAGCAGATATTTGTTGGGTTTTAACGGCTAAAATATCATATACTAAATAGGCTTTCCTTTGGCTCACGTTGTAGATCACAAAGCTAACAACGCCAGATCACGAGTTTGATTCCCGAGGAAACATGAATATGAATGTGCAGTTTGATTGCAATGTAAATCACTTTTGATAAAAAGCATCTGCCAGATGCACGAATGTAACATCAAATGTTATTAATTGTGAAGAACGACACAGAGACGCACTTTAAAAACAAAATATTTGAGATAAGAAGATTTTTGTTGGGTTTTAAGTGCTAAAACACTGGAAAACAATCAGTGTGGTTAGTGGTTAGTTAGTGGATGCTGCTGCTAGTTAATGTGATTCTCCACACCTGTGGTTTCTCTGCTGGTCACCTGTGAGAATTCACTTCACACATTGACTGAAAAAACCTGATTCAGTCACTTCAAGAGACAAACATGAAGAAGAAAAATGAGGTTAGTGAGAAGAAAACATCCTGCAGCATGTGAGACACTTGATTTGGTGAAGTCACATGTTTAGAGGTCAACACATGCGTTTTGACATCTAATTGTATTGGGTGTTTGTTTATGTTGCTTTAAAGATGACAAACTGGGCATGAAATGTTTAATTACTGATGAGAAGAAAGAAAACTCTTGCATTTCAACACAGATGCACAAGCAAGCTATTACTAGAGAAATGATTTATTGCTTTTACCTAATTTATCTTTTACTGAAGCATCAACTTGGTTTCAGGTGTTTCTCTTAAAACGCCTGAGGACAGATAAAAGCATAAATGAGTCAATAGATTACCTACAGTAATGGCACTTATTGAGATCTGAAGTGTTGTTTGTGGGCGAATCATTGTTGAGATCTCTTCTGCAGCACTAGAGGAGACACGTGAGATTTCTGGGTGTTTTTGAGACTCTTTTGCTCTCCATTAATCTCGCTGCTGTCTTGGAGGAGCATCTGAGATACAGAGATGTCATTATTGATTTGTCGTTCTTCTTACGGGTTCCCATAATGCACCAAACCTGGAACTGATACTACATCTGGAACACAAACACACGTTTCATGAAGCCGCTGTGAAAGATCTTCCCACACACTCTGAAAGCCTCGTTAATATCTCAATCACAAGCAAATATCACCTAAATATCACAACTGAGTCTTCGAAACAGGAATTAAATCAAGAATTGGCTTTTTGGCTTTTAGTCCTAACGGAAGGACCCCAGTAATCTAGTGTTTCAGAAGACATCTCAAACTTTTTCTTATCAAATGATATGATTTGTACATTAAGTAAGCTGTTAAGATCTTAAGATGATTCTTGATGTTATCTATCTATCTATCTATCTATCTATCTATCTATATATATATATGAAGAGTTTATTTGCGAAAACACAACTCCACTTTTTTTTATTTTAAAAAATCATGTTTTTTTTTATGTTCTCATGTTTTTATTGAGTTAGTTTGCTGTATTTTTGTAGTTATTTTCACTTAATCAAAATAACCAAACTGCAGCTTGATATATATATATATATATATATAAACCAATAAATCACTACTTAGAATGATAAATATATGCAATTTATAAATAATATAAATAACAAAAAAAAAATTATATATATATATATATATATATATAATATGATATGTTTAATATTTAAAGAAATATTCATAATGCATATTCGGTATAATTATCATTTATATAAGTCTGTATAAAATAATCTGTATAATTACTTCATTTATGCATATGATATATTAAATGTAAATTATGTAATTTATTAATAATCTAAAAAACAAAAAATATATGTACATATAATGAAATATATTAAAGAAATATTCATGATCAAACAATATAACTAAATTAAATAGAATCATATTAAATATAATATTATAATCACTTTAAGTATTTTATTTATGCATGTGATAAATGTAAAATATACACAACTTATAAATAATATAAATAACAATATATATATATACAAATAATATTTGAAAAATCTTAAATATTAATGATGAAATAATATAACTAAATGAAATATAATCATACTAAATATAATAATATAATCACAATAATTATATGATGCATGTGATAAATGTAAAATATACTCACTTTATAAATAATATAAATAACAAAAAATATACATATGATATGAAATTTTTAAATAAATATTCATAGTTAATCAATATACACACATTAAATATAATCATAGTAAATATTATAATCAGTACAGTTATTTTATTAATGAATTTAATCAAATAATGCAATACAACACATACAGTTTAAATTTGACCAAATTTTGTCAGCATGTCAACTATTGACCCATTTGTGTACTGTATTTGTGTACTGTTCTTTCTCCCCACACACCGACACAGTTCTTAAATGAAACACACTGGACTCTCCATTCAGAGCTGTGAAAGATCAACCAGTGAGCAACGACATCAGTCGACCCACACACTCTGCTGGTGACACACACTGAGAGAAGGTGATGCTTGTCAGGCTGCTGGTCGGGCACCTGCATGTGTTCAGCTGAGGAAGCGCTCTCTTATCAGAGCTTATCAGAGCGTTTGTGAGATGACTGACCTCCTGCGTGACTTATGAGAATCGCACGGGGACAGGAGCTGATGCAAACAGCAACTATGATCGTGAGCTGCGCGTTGGCTCTTCTGTCCAGGGTTGACCCCTGCTCCAAACGGAGGGCGCCGTGAGCGTGCCGGTGACGTCTGTCTAGTGTGAGGTATGGTGTAGAGCCGTGGGAGGTGTTGTAGCTGTGATGTGGTGCGCCTGTGACTCATTGTCATAGTGTGAAAATAGCCGAGTCAGATAATTGACGGCGTGTTGTCGAACAACTTCGAGACATTGGAATTGTTGGATGTTCGCTGAAAGGATACTAATCACGGACCGTGGCACACGTGACCTCGTCGAAGGTAAAGCTGAATGTGGTTTTTGTGACCTTTGTGGCAAAGCTCTTGTTGCTCATCACAATATCTGCAAGTTGACCTTTTAAACTAGCTGTGCGTTCTAGTAAGTTGCAACAAGCCAAAATGACACACCGTGCCGCTTCCTTCTGACATGTGGCATTTTGTGTTTTAAAGCGTGCTTTCCTACTCATAAATTAATGCCGAGTAATGCATTTTGTAGGTCAGGTAGTGGTAAATGAGTGTGGAATGATAAATAGCATGTGTCATAGTGGATTTTGTGTTGGCAAGAAACGAAAGTTTTGAAACACCTCCATCCACCATGACACAACACTGCGACTCCTACTGCTGTTCATTTCCAATTCCCGTTTGATGTTTTTACCTCAGTGTAACCACAATTTACCCCACACTTTTAAAAAGGAAAAGTAAACGCTTCAAGTTCGCACATTAACTGAACTGTTTCCTGAGATGAGCGAAACACCCAGAATATATCGACATTAGGGTTTTCCAGTTGAATATGTTGATGCTGCAGGCTTGTCTTGTAATGGCGGCAAATATTCGTTACTTAACTTTGGAATCTTTGCAACGTGAGTCAGATTTTTGGAATTTTTTTGTATTAGTGTTTAGATCTAATTTAATCGTTTAGTAAAATCAAATGAGAGACGAAAAAAAGCAATTTTCCTACTTCATAATTAGAACACAAAATATAAACATCGTTTAAAAAGAAAGAGCAAAGTTGGACTAAAGAAAAAAATAAATAACTGCAAAAGTCTGTTTTTAAACCATTTAACGTTTAAAAAATGTTTAAATGTTTTGCTGTAATTATTATGTCACAGTTCATGTGATGCTGATAACAAAACAGTCTAATTTCCATGCTGTCTGCCATTAAAGCATCATCTGATCCGTGTTTTACCGACTCTCTCTCTCTCTCTCTCTCTCTCTCTCGAGCTGCGGCCCCCTGCGTCTCAACAGAGATTTATGAGTGAAATAAAAGCCTGAGTGAAGAATGTGCTTGAACGCAGAGAGATAATATGAGCCATCCTGCGTGATGAGGCAGGCCGCTGTCACTCACTGCTACAGCAAATTACACCGTAATGCGGACCAGACCCGGTTCTGTGCGCTCGCGACCCCTGCTGCGCTTACAGGGAAACCCCAGAGACTCCGTCCGCTCATCTTGATCGCTTATTAAAGATACGCAACGTTAATGCATTGAAAAAAGCCTTCGGACATAGATTAGACAGGTGAGCTAAAAAAAAATCTAAAAATACAAAAGCATTCTCAAATAAGTTACTTTTTCAAATAAGTAACGCCAGTTACTTTTTTCCCCATTCATTGATTGACAAGCCTCCTGTCGGGAAATCGGGAGTAAACATGATGTTACTGTATTCTAGACTAAATGTGAACATGCATTAATTCATCTCACTCACAAAAAACAGATTCAGTATTCCTAAAAATGAATAAAAATAGTGACATGTAAACTCAGAATATGACACAACCCTGCAATAATTAAATATGTTAAATAAAACAAATATCCCTTATGTATTTAGTCCCATTTTATTAACCGGTGTCTTTCCTGCTGACCTTCGATGATGCAATTCAACCATATAATATATAATATAATAATAAGCAAAAATTACTTACATTTGTGCCTCATTTTTTTATGGCTGATCTCCTGCATAAATGTACTTTTCTTTCAGGTGAATTCATTTCACTTTTGGTGTAAAAGGGCTTTTACATTAGAATTGTTTTATATTAAAAACAAAGAAGCAAGCCCTGCCCCGATCTAAAAAAACCCCCCGCAAAAGTAACAACACATTACTTTCAATAAAAAGCAACTAAGTAACGTAATTAGTTACTTTTTCTGGGAGTAATGCGAAATTGTAATGCAAAAGTAACATTGGTGGTTGGAGTCGAGCAACTTCGTTTTTTAGATTTCAGGTCTGAACGCTGGACAGGTGCATCATGGGATGCATTTGAACACTAGAAATGAAGAAAAATGTGTGTGATGAACACATGATGCTTCAGCTTCACTGCATGACAATATGGTCACATTTCATACTTAGAAAAAGAAAAAAAGTGTTGTTAATCTCTCTCTCTCTTGGCTGACTCACTTTAGTTTAGCAGATACAGTTTTGTATTTGCATATAAAATATGTGTGTACACATATTATAATGTGTTTGTGTATACATACACACTTTAATAAAATATAAATGTAAAAAAACCACACACAAACACAAAAATATCTACTAAACTAATTTAACCAGAAGTGTTAAATCAGCAAGTTTTAAGATCATGAGAAACAAATTCAGACCTTCAAGTGATGGTGTAGATTGATAAATAGATAGATAGATCGATAGCACTCATAAAATATGTTTTTCCATGTGAAATGAAAGCTGTAACACTCATCTGTGCTGATGGTTTGATCGCCCCTGTTTTGCACAGTCATAACTGAAAAGGCCCTGGTCATAATATGCAGTACGGGTGCAGGAGTGTGTGTGTGTATGTGTGTGTGTGTATGTTTGCACAGCACCGGTGGGAACAGCACGTGTACATTGAGCAGAGGTGTATTACTCATACGTGAGCAGCAGTGGGTCTTCACGCACACACACACACACACACACACACACACACTCCTGCATGCGTCAGCGATGCATTGTTTGTTCCATTACAGTCGAATTGAAACTGTAGCTTCCTGCCCGGCTGTACCAACTGATTAGAGACGCTAATAAACTCGCATACTTCAGCGTCAGAATGATGAAAGATCGCCCACAACTGTTTTAATGCCACTGCTATTTTTACACTCAAGTGCACTTAAAAGTGCTTTTACCAGTGCCAGCAAAAATTTAATTTGCATTAACCAAGTCTTTTGGATTTGCATTAATTAATTTAGCAGACATGCAAAGAAACTTACAAATGAAGGATATTCATGATAAAAAAGCAACCATATTTGTGGTGCAACAAAACCAGGATGGTAGAAATCAACAATTTTACGTGCATTTTTATTTTCGTGAGAGCCTGTGAACACAGTTGCATCACAAAAACACTGCAAAAGTAATGTTTTTGTGATGTTATTGTGTTGCTTTTACTGCCGTTTATAGGAAACAGAAATACTGCTGATAAAAATGAGCATTTTAAACCTGTTTAGAGCTTGTGAACAGTGTAGCACTGATCTGATGATCAAAAATATTTATTAATAAATGCCAGTGTTATTTATTTTAGATTTGAGTGCATTTAAAAGTTGAGCTCATAACACTTTTACACAAGTGCCAACAAATATTTCATTTGCATTAATTAACTAGTTTATATTTACTTTTATTCATTTAGCAGACATGCAAAAAACCTACAAATTAAGAAAAATATTAAAAGATTAAAAGTGCAACAATATTAGTAGTGCAACAAAACCAGAATATTACACAAATCTGCAATATTTCACGTGAAATCTATGGATTTACTGTTTTTTTCTAATGTAATTATGAATACAGTTGCATCAATGCAAAAGGTGATTCGTTAGCATATTTGTGATGTAACTGTGTTGTATTTACTGCTGTTAATGGTAAACAAAAAATAGTGCTAATAAAAATGAGTGTTTCTAAACCTGTTTAGAGCTTGTGAACAGTGTGGTGTGAACATAAAAAACAGATCAAATTAAATGATGATTCATAGTGAAAGTGCATTGATTAAATGTCATATTACTAGTGTATGATTTCTCCAGTAATTAGGCCAGCATGACGAATAATGTCCAGTTTCACGATGTGAAAGCGCTCGCTCTCGATTCCGCTTCGCCCACAGATATGCGCAGTCATATGTTTCTTGATGAATACATAAAAAGACAAAATAGGTTACACGGGGTACGTATTAAACAAACACGTCACGTCAGGCCAAGTGAACTCTGAAACAAAGAAAAAGCGCCTGTTGCGTTCGCTCGCAGTCTAAATAAAACTATCTGCCGTCCTAACAGCTTTCAGGCCTTCATTTTCTCATGCGCTCCTCACCCAAAAATACTGCACACCCCAATTCCCATTTGGGAAAATTATAATGCCGTGAGTCTGCGGCTGCCAATCCATTCAAGTGTATTTATAAATGTATAAAAGCCAGCTGATGTAAATCACAGCCTGTTCTCTGTTTAATCAACTTCATGTTGCACATTTGTGACTTTTTACAAGATTTAAGCGATTAGGCCGAATAAAAATTCAAACATTAAACACACATCTGTGTGTGTGTGTGTGTGTGTGCGTGAGGATTAATTCTTATATCAGATGCTACAAGATTCATTTAAAAAGCCTTTGCATTCACATTGCTACTGACATAAATTTTAATTTTCACTCGTTTGCTTTAAAAACATGTTGCACACATGCACTCGGGCTTTCTGAGAACTTCACACTTGTCTTGCTTTTTCATCTATTCCTTTTAATGTTAACTTTTTTTTTTCACAAGATCTTAATCTTAAACTTTTGGCTGACATTTAAGGTTAAAACTGTTAGTCAGCTTATATTAAATTCCTGCAACACTTTTTATGTTGTGGAGGGATCACATTATAATATTTTATAATGTGATTTTTTTTTTTTCAGAATAATAAATGGATGTGTAAATTAATAAAATGATAAATAAATACTGTGGCCACCACATACCGTTTCATATATGTGATCCTGGACCACAAAACCAGTCTTAAGTCGCTGGGGTATATTTGCAGCAATAGCCAAAAATACATTGTGTCGGTCAAAATTATTGATTTTTGTTTTATGCCAAAAATCTTTAGGATATTAAGTAAAGATCATGTTCGAAGAAGATATTTAGTAAAATTCCTACTGTAAATTTATGAAAACTTAATTTTTGATTAGTAATATGCATTGTTAAGAACTTCATTTGCACAACTTCAAAGGTGATTTTCACAATATTTAGATTTTTTTGCACCCTCAGATTCCAGAGTTTCAAATTGTTGTATCTCTGCCAAATATTGTCCTATCACAACAAACCATGCATCAGTGGAAATCTTATATATTCAGCTTTCAGATGATGTATAAATCTCAATTTGGAAAAATTGACCCTTATGACTAATTTTGTGGTCCAGGGTCACATATAGAGAGAGAAGAGAGAGAAAGTGAGAAAATAGTAGTAGTATGCATACTTAGTATGCAGTATTCAGTAAGTAGCATTCTAGGACTGCATGAACAGTAAATGAAAGTCCTTTTCTCACACTTGAATGGGTCTCTACTACATGCAAAAATTAAAAATGCAGGATTTACACTCATAAATGTGAGAATAGCATTAATTAGATCAAGTTTAGTCCATTTTTCGAGGCATTTTTGCAATGCATTTTTTTTCTATGCATGTTTTATGTATTTTTTGTTTATTGCAAGATCAGTGCTTTCACATTAGATGTAATTAAATATTGAGCAGAGATAATAAAATTAACTAGAGTTAATAAATGAATATATAAATTGATTAATACTGTAGAAACACTATTAATTAGGTCAAGTGTGATCAATTTCCGAGCTATTTTTGCAATGCAGTTTTTATTAATTGTAAAATCACTGCTTTCACATTAGACAAATTAGATATTGAACAGTTAATAAATTAATATGTAAATTGATAAATACCATGGCAACACTTATAAATGTCATCCATTAGGTCAAGCATGATCAACTTCTTTTTAATTATTATTATTGTGAAGTCATTGCCAATGCTGTGTTTTCTCAGGTGAGGTGGAGCGCTGTCTGGGCTCTGAAGGTGAGGATGAGGGCAGCGTTTGGGGGATGGAGGTTCTGGACAGCAGAGATGCTCAGGATAAAGTCAGTCTGACGCCCAGCGAGGGCACGGAGCCCGGCAGTCCTGTCCAGTGTGCGGAGAGCTGGGCCGACACCGAAACCACTCCGCTGAAAATCACGGCCGCAGACCCCGAACACGGTAAGTCACTCCCGCCTCTCGACGACAGGAACCTCACGCAAAATAACTCAAAATAAAGACTCCAATTAAAACCAAAACAGGCTTTTACAGGAGAATCCTTTGAACTTTTTATATTCCAGAATAAAAGATCTAAAGAACCTATAATGAAACATCAAGAACAGTTTAAACAAAGATGCTGTATGAAGTACACTTCATCCAGTCACCATTGTAGTATGCTACATTGTTGTCACATGACCTCAACATGAAAGAGCATCCAGCCATCATATATATATATATATATATATATATGGGATGGCAACAATGCAGCATACTAAAAAAAGAGTTTAAAAAAAATAAAATACAAGCATACTATGTATGTATGTATTTGTTTATTTAAGAGTAATGTTAAGTGTTTTTCTCACCCTTGAACGAGTCCATATTAAGTATTAAAATTTAAAATAAAATGTTGAGGTCATGAAAACAATGTAGCATACTGCTGTCTGAGAGTGTTGCATACTGCATACTGTTTCACATATTGTGTTTTGGTTAGAAAATAGCAGTATGCATTCCTAGTTTGCAGTATTTAGTAAGTAGTATGCTGGGATTGCATTCTGAACAAAGGGGCTTAAAGTGACATTAAAACCTAGTGTTTTTTTAAGTGTTTTAAAACAGCAAATTATAAATGCACAATAAAAATTGTTTAATGATGATGACAAGATGCTACTCTCATTTTTCAGCAGTATGCATACTTAGTGTGCAGAATTTAGTAAGTAGTATGCTAGGATTTCTTTCTGAACTGCCTGAAGTGACCTAAAGTGACATTAGTTTTTTTTTTTTGGTTTTTTTTTTAGAAAATAGCAGTATGCATACTCATTGTGCGGTATTTAGTAAGTAGTATGCTGGGATTTCATTCTGAACAGCCTGAAGTGACATTAAAAACAAGTTTTTGAATTTCAACTTGAAATATCCATTAATAAATTGATGAATAAATGATGAAAAATAAAAAAAAAAGTATTTATTTATTTATTTATTTTTAACAACATGGTGTTTTTCTCATTGTTGATCTGGTCTATACTAAGTACAAAAGTTAAAAATAAAATGTTGAGGTCATGTGACCTAGCATTCTACTGTCAGGAAGTGTTGCATACTGCATACCGTTTTTGTTTGCTTACATATATGTTTTGGTTAGAAAATAGCAGTATGCATATTTAGTGTGGAGTATTTAGTAAGTAGTATGCTAGGATTTTCATTCTGAATAGCCTGAAGTGACCTAAAGTGACATTAGCGTTAGTGTTTTTGTGACCCTTGGAAGGGTGTATAGCATTGCATTCTGAACAAAGTACCCTGAAGTGACATTTAAACCCTTTTATTCCCCCCCTAGAACTGGCCCATACTAAATACTAAAATTTTAAATGAAGAATAAGAATTAATGTACATTAATAACGACCGGATGCTATTCTCATATTGAGGTCATGTTGTGTTTCACAGGTTATTTTTAGAAAATTGCAGTATGCATACGTAGCGTGCAGTACTTAGTAAGTAGTATGCTGGGATTTCATTCTGAGCAACCTGAAGTGACATTAAAACCCATTTTTAGCATTTTTTCTCAGTAATGAACGGGTCTGTACTACTTAGAATTCTGCATTTTAACTTGAACTTATCAGATGTGATCAGGAAGTTCTGAAAGTGTGCCAAAGATGAGTGAGCGGCCCACATTCGTGTCTGCCTCACACAATACAGACATGACGCGTTTAAGAGTAATTATCATCCTGAATGTAATGAGTCTGACTCTCTGAGAAAGCGTTTTCAGGCAAAAGTGCTGCGCTCATCAGGCCTCGTAATGTTTCCTCACATCAAACGAGGTGACAGTCTTCCTCTGAAATCAAAACCGAGCGTGTGAGCGTTTCCCTTTTGTTCGACGGAGATCAAACACGCAGGGTTCGCCTACAACAGACTATTTACGGCGCTGAGGCGCGCGGACTCTTCCACGGCCACATGAGAGAGCTGGAAAGCCCATGCCAACATCTGCAAACATTTGAGAGCTCGTCCTGCGTCGCAGCGCAGCGCTGGCATCCCTCCTCGCGCGCTTCTGCTTGTATTTTAGTCTTATTGGTTTCGAGGGAGGATTTCGGCAACGTTCGAGCCATTTTCTCTTCATGCTGAAGCATCCTTCATATTTCGTTAACGAGAATCGCAATAACAGCATCTCTGATCTAAACGAATGACAACTGGCTGATTTAAGGAAACTGATAACTGTGATGTAAACAGAAAAGTCAAACAGCATTTACTTGTTTATAGCCAGACAAATTTTGTTTACAATTACTCATTTTTATATTTTATTATAGACTAAAGCACGCCAGCCTAGAAAAGATATTAGTTGAAATCAGTTAATCAGTTTTTAATTTTTGCTTTTACTGTTTTTATGTTTTATGCATCTGTTGTGATTGTCATGCTTATTTTAAATATAAAAAATATAATATATATATATAATTTAAATGTAAAAAAATATATGAACTATATAACTATATAAATTAACTTGCTTGATTTTTTTTAACATAAATATGCTAATATAAGCATGCAAACATGTTACTTTAAACCCTGGCTTGATGTAAAGGTCAAATGAAATAAAACATGAATTGACATTGGACTAAATAAAAGTATTTATTTATGGCATAATATTGCCCCCAAAATATTCAAAATATCATTAAGAATAGTACATTTAAGTAATATTTAAAAATAGGTATTTAAATATATTTAAAACATTTTAAAAGTACATTTAAAATGATTAACTTCTGTTTTAAATTTAAATATACATTATATTAGCTGAACAACAGTTATAAGTAACAAATTTGTTATTTACAGTATGTGTACAAAAAAATGTCATTACTGTTTTTACTTTAAAAATAATTTATTTTTACTATTTTTTTTAAAAACAACAATTTTTCTTTTTGTGTGTGTGTGTTGGGGGGGGGGGGGTAATTAGTTTTTTAAGGCATTTAATGTTTTCATCCAGGCAAAAATGTTTTCAAACTTCAGTATGACTTGTGTTTAAAAGTTATTACGATGTCAACATTGATGTTTGTTCTGGTAATGTAATCCAGTAGCGTGATGATAATGTTGAGACATGTGTCTCTTTCAGGTCAGACTGGCACTGGTGTGATGGACGGTGCTCCGCATTATGACTCTGTGGTGCAGCTAAGGAAAGTGTCGCATCTGCTCAGCCCGATTCACACGCAACAACGCAACGGATCCGTCAGCTCGTACCACTTAGACGTCAGACACGGCGACATGTCGCCCGTCTGCTGGTCACCAGGAGAACACGAGTCACCTGAGGGCAAAGGTCAACTAGTAGAGCTTTTCATGAAATTCATTAATTTTTACAATTATTTTGTTTCCTGAGGTGCAGTTATAATCTTTGTATTTTTTTTTTCATCAAAAACAGTTACAATTTAGATATAAATGGTCATTTAAATATAAATAGTCTGTTGGAAGGGGTGTGTCTGCTTTGAGACTTTAATGTAAACGCCCACTGCTATGATTGGCTGACATCTTTGCATATGAAATGAGGATTAGATGTGGAACTCTCTTGAAAACTGATGTAACTGAAACATTTTTGTTACTTTTAAACAATGTAACAATCACAACAAGCAACCCAGACATGTTTAATGTTCTTACTAAAAAAATCATTCAAATAATGTTACATTTGGGTAAAAGTAACATTAGTAGAATGTCGTCATCAAAGAATAATTTTTGTAGCATTTAAATAATGTTACAATCATCAGAAGAAAACCAGATGTTTTAGAAACATTTCATAACAATGTTCAATGTTTTTATTTATTTTAATTTTATTTGTTCCCTGGGATGTTGTTCCCCTGGTGAAAAATAAATATACTAAAATATATTTAAAATAGATTTATTTTATGCTAAGTATACTACAAATTTACATTTCTGTACTTAATAAAAATATCCTACAGTAGTACTTTTAGTATACTAAACTAGTATATTTAAAGTCTGCTAAATTGGAACAAGTAATTTTGTACTTAATGCACTTTAATTGTGTGGAAGTCCAACTAAAGATATACTTAAGTATGTCTGATTGTGCTAAAGTGGAACTATTGCAAGTATACTTTAGGTACTCTTTAAATATTTGCGTTTAAAGACTGATATTATTTAAAGATCATGCAATAGTGACATTAAAACATATTTTAGGCTTAAGAAATGTGCATTGTGCACAAGTAGTACTCCGAATAAAGTTTAATTAAAATTTCTTATCAGTAATTCTCGAGTGATATGTCAGTAAATATGTTAATAGACTTGAACTATACTTTTTTACCAGGGTCCAAAGCTGTTTGAATTCTTTCTTTCTAATGAAAAACTGAATTTTGATGGAATTTTGATCCCCAAAACTAAAAATGACTCTGTTCTCTTGCGTCTATGCAGACGGTGGAATCTTAAACCCTGACGCCCCGCAGACGGACGTTCAGACGTGTCCATACTGCCAGCGGACGTACCGGCGTGACGCGTCTCTGCGGGAACATATGAAGTTCTGTCAGGACAGGGATGGAGGGGACAGCGTGTGTCCTCTGTGTGGATACAGTACGCCGTACCGCGCTCAGATGGAGCGGCACTTAACCCTCCACAGCCAGACTCACGAGAAGGTACTGACATCAGACGCGTGCGTAACAAACCACACCAATACAGAAACACGTGCTCATTGTTTCACATCTGTTCCAGAACTCCATGTCTGAGCCCGGTATGGAGAACAGGAAGTTCAAGTGTAATCAGTGTGGAAAGGCCTTTAAATACAAGCATCACCTCAAAGAACACCTGCGCATTCACAGCGGTAAGAGAGCTGCACTTTAGTGAATAAAGCAAATGATTGCAAAATTTGCAAAAGGAATATCACCAGTAAAGCCCCAAGTCATATTTTACCCTAAATTATATTGTACATAAAATAAAGTTAAGTATAGTTAAATAAAATAAAGCGTATTTTTAGAACTTTAAGGATTTCTCTGCCGTGACATTTTTTTTAGGCAATTAAGCACATTTATCTACTAAAGTCTCATTATTATAGTGGGATTTTTTTTTAAGTAATTAAAACTACCCTAATTTCCTAAAAAAAAGAAAAAAAGAAAAAAAAAATGTTAATGTAGTAATAGTAAAAAATTTGGGTTATTTTCATTACTTTAAAAATAAAAAAAAATATATATATATATATATATATATATATATGTCCAAAAATGTTGTTATTTTTAAAGTAATGACAGTAATGACACAAATGCTTTTCTTGTTTATTTTTAATTTAGGTGTATTTTTTTTATTATTTATTTATTTCATTTTAGGGGATCAAATTTACTGTCATAATAAAATAAAATATTAATAGAAATAAAAATATTAAGGTAATAAATAGTTCAAATAAAACAAATCATATGAATTTAGAGTGACGTGTGGAATTCCATTTCTGCCACATAAGAAAAAAAGTTAGGAAAACAGTCATTCTTTGGTAAATACTAATTATGACATAAAAGTAAGAAGTATGACATTAAAAGTTTAAATTATGAGATTCTAAGCCACACAAACATGCTTTTGCAAATCGTAAATATGACAAAAAGTTTTAATTATGGGATAAAGTCAAAATTATGACATACATTTGTTGTCAGTTTTTTTTTTTTCTTTTAAGACATAATTAAACTTTGTGTCAGAATTTCAACTTTTAATCTCATAATTATGGCTTTTTCAAAATTATGGCATAATTTTTTTTTCTCCGTGTGGCAGAATTTGGCTTCCATAGGAACTGAACATTTCTTTAAAAAAATCATCTTTATATGCACTCTATATCTAAATCTACAACTACAACCATTATGATGCTAATTAAAGCTAAAAATAAATGATGACAAACAACTACATGCATAAGAATAAAAATACACCTTATGTCAAAGTCATCTTCAATTTCTCCTTCAATTTCTCAATTTCTCCTCCTTGTCTTCGGTTTCTCCTGTGCAGGTGAGAAGCCGTACGAATGCCAGAACTGTAAGAAGCGTTTCAGTCACTCGGGCTCCTACAGCTCCCACCTCAGCAGTAAGAAGTGCCTGAGCGGCGGTACGGCAGGAAACGGATCTCATTATAACGGCCACGCCCATCCCGCGTACCTCTTCCCGTCGCCCACGTCGCCCCCCGCTGTCGGCGGGAGGAACGGCAGCCGAGGGAAGGGGTCTCCGTACGGGCCGCTGGCTCAGTTTCAGCTGGAGTCGGCCGTTCCCGTCCTGAGCCGGGCGTCGTGGGACCCGGCGGAGGATCTGGCGCTGAGGACGGGCGTGTTTAAGGGCACCACGCTTCTGCCGCTCCTGCATTCGCGCAGCAAATTCGAACACCTGCTGCAGGAGATGCTGCGGAGAGAAGTGGGAGACGAAAAACAAGTGAAAAGCGAAAACTTCTCTCGACCGTACGACGCCCAGACGTCGCCCACAACCAATAACGCCCCCTATAGAGATCTGTCGTCGCCGCAGCGCGCGTCCTGGCACTCTGTGCCGCAGCAAATCCTCGTGCCTCTTCCGACACCCGCGCAGCTGTCGCAGGATAAACACTGGCCGAGCGAAGAAAGCATCAGTCCCAGAAAACCGACGTCGCCCGCTTTACCCGAACGCCAGCATCTGATTGGCTCGCGCTTCGGCTCTCCTCCCGGCCTGGACCTGTCGATCAACACGTCGCCACGGCAACCGAACCACATCCAGAGCGAACCTTTAGACTTGTCTATTCCTAAAGCGCATTCGGTCTCCGTCACACCACGCAATCCGGCGTGTAACGGCTACTCGCCGCATCACGAGAGGCGCGACGGAGAGAGCGTGTTCAAGAGACTGACTCCGCCCACTCAGCAGCAGGTGGGCGGGGCCTACGCAGCATCACCGCTGTTCAGCAACACAGTGTTCAGCAGCTTCCCGCTCTTCAATCACATGATCCCTGCCGGTCTGGGACACAACGGTCTGACGTCGCTTCCTCTCACGCCACCCGCGCCCAGTCCGGGCTTCCTGTCTCCTGTGGCGTATATGGTGGAGGCGGAGTCAGAATCAGTGCTGAAGAGAATACAACACGAAAGACATTCATTCATGGTAAGAGCAAACACACCAAAACATACTGCGAATCAGGGTTGCCAGGTTTTCACAACAAAACCCGCCCAAATGCTTCTCAAAAGTTGCCCAATTCCGCGGAAAAACTGTGGACTTGGCAACACTGCAACAAATATGATATTCATTATAACAAAAATGCATTCTGCATATTTATAGTAAAAAATACAAATAAAAATGACATTTATTATAAAAGGTGTTCTAAATATTTATAAAAAATATATAAAAATATGATGTTTATTATAAATATGTATAATAAAATATAAATTTATATTTATAACAAGAATGTGATCCAAATGTGTATAATGAAATATAAAAATATGATATTCATCATAAAAAGTATTGTAAATATGTATAATGAAATATAAAGATAAAAATATATTAATTATAACAAAAATGTCTTCTAAATATGTTAAATAAAATGACAATATGACATTCATAATAACAAAAATTTATTGTAAATATGTATAATAAAATGTAAAAATAAATATTTGATATTCGTTATTGAAAAAATGTATTTTAAATATGTGAAAGAAAATATAAAAATGAAAATATTCTTGCAAAAGTGTATTTTAAATATGTGCAATAAGATACAAAAATAAAAATATTATATTTATTATAACAAAAAATAATCAAAATATATATCATAGAAAATGAAAAA
Source organism: Labeo rohita (assembly GCF_022985175.1). Lineage (NCBI taxonomy): Eukaryota > Metazoa > Chordata > Actinopteri > Cypriniformes > Cyprinidae > Labeo > Labeo rohita. Next base: position 34,797,603 of record NC_066874.1, on the reverse strand, counting down.
CTAAAAGGATATTCATTATAACAGTAATGTATTTTACATATAATTATAAAAATATGATAGTCATTATAAAAGATATTCTAAATATGTAAAAAAGAATGTACAATAAATGATATATTCATAATAACAAAAAAAATGTATTCTAAAATATTGAAATAAAAATATGAAATCCATTATAGAATAATGTGTTCTATGTGTAAACAAATGTAACAGCTCGATAAACATAGTTTCCTGTCCTGTGTAGATATATTTCCTGTTGAAACAGGAAGTTGGGGAGGAACATGTAGTCATTATTAACTTAATCATTATTTTTTAATTTTCATTATCTTTAACAATCATTATTTTTATTTTTATTTTTATTATTATTATTATTCTTGTAATCCAGTAGCCTCTGTTTTACATCATAGTGAAGAATATTTAATCTAACATCGAAAACGACCTTGAGCACTAGTATTATTTTTGGTTTATTTACCTAGAAAAAAAAAAGACTTTTAAATGTCTATCAAATTAAGAGTTAGATTTGCCTCAAAAAAAGAGTTATTTTAACTAAAAGCCATAAAAAGTTTGTATTTATGGTTTATGATTTAAACAAACACCAATTATTTATGAAATCAGCAATGACCACTATTTACAAATTGTTCAAAATCGAATAATTTTAATCAATTATATTGTTTATTAATGCAATTTTAGCTTTAATCTTCCAAGTTCTTTGGAAATGCTAGTACTTAGTAAGCAAATTAAATGATATTAGAATGAGAAAAACCGATTTTACACTCTTAGTCACAAAAGCAGAATATGAGCCGTTTACTATATATATACACACGCACATAATGCAAGGGCGCATCATATTGCAACAGCTGCTGCGCCGACATCCATGTGCTCTGCTGTCCTCTGAAGATGAATGATTTCCTCTGCTTGAGCTGTAAACAAACGCGCCACGCACAGGGAAATTCCCTGCACTTCATGTCAAAGGGCAGAGAGAGCGCGGGTCCGTTTCCACACGCCTGCACACTCATATCTGCACTCTGCATGACACCCTTTCACTACGGATGGTCTCTGTGAGAACAGACGGGCTGGATATTCAAAATATTCAAGAACATTTATGACGAGAAATGTCTTGTACCTCATTGGTTTGATTTGCAGTGTCAGATGAAAAGAAATGCATGCATGTGTAATAATAACTGGTATTTACATTTTTCTCTTCGTCCAGGCGGAAGCACTGAATCGTGGCGGTCTGGAGTATCTGTCTCTGATGGATGATGGGATGGATGGAGAGATCGGCCCTGGGAGGAAGAGGCTGAAGAAGACGGAGGAAGGACTGTATGCCTGTGACATCTGCGACAAAACCTTCCAGAAGAGCAGCTCTCTACTGCGTCATAAATATGAGCACACAGGTACAGTATTATTATATATTATATAATTTATGATGATAATAATATTAAAATAATATTCATTTATAAATATAAATATAAATATAAATCTTTATCAATAATATTTAAATATTTATTTATAAATATAATAATATATTATATGTACTTATGAATATTATAACGATATTAATAATATTGAATAATTTAAAAACCAAAAATAAATAATAATAATAATAATAATAATAATAATAATAATAAATAAATAATAATAATAAATAAATAAATAATAATAATTATATTTTTTCATAATCTAATATATATATATATATATATATATATATTGTATTATAAACATTATATAAATATTATGTAAATACATTTATGGGGCTATTTATAAATAAAGACATATAAAAAATATTTTAAGCATAATTTTTTTTTCAAAATTAAAAAAAAAAAAATTGTTTAATTTAATTGAATTTTTGTTTTTGTTTTTATCAGCACAAAATATATATAATACATTTTCCCCTAATTTACAGAAGACACCCACTAAAATGTCATTCAGTGTAACAATCTTGTCAGCCATATTTACAACAAAAATCAATTTATGACATATTAAAATATTTATGACTAATTAGTTGTAATTCTACATTTTTACAAATTTGCCACTATTCTAGTAAGACTTTTTTACTCATTTAAAATCCAATAAAATGTACTATTTATATATTTTAATATGTACAAGTCCGAATGAGCATGTTGTTAGAATTTTTACATAAATGTGTTACAGTGAATGACAATGTAACATTATTTCAACCAAATTTTGACATTCTCCAAAATCTTATTTGAAACCTTAAAAGTAAACACTTTACTTACATTTAATGTGCTTTCTATGGACATAAAATCACTTTTGTAAATTTCTTTTGATGTGGACATCGTCTTTGACCCATATATATAATAAAAAAGCTAGTGTTCTTAAGTGTATATACAGACAGACAGACAGAGAGACATATTAAATGAGCAGACAGAAATCTAACTCCGTTTTCTTCTGTAGGGAAGAGACCTCACGAGTGTCAGATCTGTAAGAAAGCCTTCAAGCACAAGCATCATCTGATCGAGCACAGCCGTCTGCACTCCGGAGAGAAGCCGTATCAGTGCGACAAATGCGGCAAGCGCTTCTCCCACTCCGGCTCGTACTCGCAGCACATGAACCACCGCTACGCCTTCTGCAGCCGCGACAGCGACCCCGACGGAGCCGCGGAGGACGCCGTTCCCTACCGGAGCCCCGTCACGGAGCCGCACGCCGGGACCGAGGCCCCCGCTTCGGCGCTGGAGGACAGCGGCGCCTATCTGAGCGACTCCAGCATGGAGGGAGCGGCGCTCGAGTTCAGAGACGAGGAGGAGGAATACGAGGAAGAGGAGAACTCCCTCAGCAGCCACGCTTACGACGGAGGGATGAGGACGGGACGAGTTTCCCTGCAGGTGAAGGACCAAACTGGGGAAAAACCTGCAGATGAGCAACAGGAAAGTCTGGACGGAGATGTGCGGAGAACCGAGTGAGATGAGAAATACTCCAGTGTTTACCAAAGATGTGAAACGTACATTCAATGACTGACGCGTCCTCTTTAGTGTTCAAACCCCTGTGCCTCGTGTCGGACGGACCGAACTGTGACGTGACTGTGAACAAACACATCTGAGCGATTTTAGGCCAAAGACAGATATACATGAACACGTTTCTACAAAGACTCATCATCGTATTCCAGAGCTTCCCTACAGCGCTGAAAATCACTGTGAGAGGCAGAAACGGGTCTGCGACGTTACTAAATTAATAAAAAAAAAATAGATAAATAACAAATACTAACATACAGAAATGGCATCAGGCAAAGACAAGAATAATCTCACTAAACCTGCCAAAGTCATATTTCACATTCAAAATAATAATGTTTTCTATGAAATTGTATTTTACATAACAAATATTATACTTGTTTTTAGAACCATTAAGATTTTTCGCACTATATATATATATATATATATATATATATATATATATATATGAAACCGTTCTGAAAAGGAGGCTTTATTATTAATTTTTTTTTTTATAAAAAAAAATATACAACATTTTATTTAAAAGATAAGATGTCAAAGTCGTATTTCACACCAAAATAATGCAAAAATGAATAAATATGGAATTGTATTTTGCATAAAGGAAATTGTACCTGTTTTTAGAACCATTAAGAATTTTCGCACTGGCATTAATTAAAAAAGCAAAAAATAAATAAATAAACTATATACCTATATATTTAGACTCATATATCTCATAATAATTGGACTGCATCATTTATGCTGAATCAAAAATTTATAAAAAATTAATTGCAATAATTGCATGTCATCATGCAAAAAATGCTAAAATGGTTCTGAAAGGAGGCTTTATTTTTTATCATACACATTTTAAAAAAAAAAATGACATTCTTCCAAGAATATTTTGTATTTTACATCAAAATAAAAAAGCTTAATTAATTAAGTAAATATGGAACGATGTTTCACATGAAGAAAATTATACCTGTTTTTATAACCTTTAAGATTTTTTCACACTGGCATTAAATAAATAAAAGCAAAATAATTAAACAAAATAAAAATGCATACACACCATGATCTTTGATATTTGGGCACGACAAATTAATGCTGATCTAAAAATGTATTTTTAAAAAATTGCATTGCGTAGATGTCACAATGCAAAAATCTGAAACGGTTCTGTAAGGAGGCTTTATTTTCTTCATGCAAAATATAATTCAAAAAAAAGAAACATTCTTCCAAGAATAAGTCAGAGTCATATTTAACACCAAAATAATGAAAAAATTACTATGTTTTGCATTAAGAAAATATACATGTTTTTAGAACCATTTCGCACTGGCATTAAATTGTCATTACTGTAAGGAAAATAAAATAAAAAAAAAATACCTTTAAAATTAATACAATTATAAGTGTGTGTATATATACATATATAGTTTTAATTTTTTTTTTATTATTATTATTTTGGAGTGAAATATGTCCCAGAAGTTTTTTAAGAGCTCAGGAGCCGCTATTAACACAAGACAACCGTATGTAGTGAAATATTAAATATTTCAGTATAAAAGCTATTTACACCCTGTGATTTGACCAGAATTCGCCGTTGAGGGGCAATAATCGCTGGTTAGTTAATGACCGGTTGTGCTTACGGATCGTTCAGACGGCATTTATGGTTTCCTCTGACATAATTATGTCAAACTGCACTATAACTCAAATCAAGATTAAACGCAGATTTGACATCGATTAACTGGAAAAAGAGTCAAATTGGACGATAATGGCAGACATTCAGACCTCAAACTGAAGATTCACCTTCTTCTCAGCTGTTGATGCGCACAAACTCTGATGCACCAAAATAATGTGTTCATGATGCGATGCAATCTCTTCATAAAGTGTCCTTTTGAGAAAGAAAAAACTGGAACAGCCAGTCTAGCACGTGTTGCACTGAATACGAGTTTAGAAACCGAGTCAGGAAGCTTTACAATGCTGTCGACTATGCAAATGTCTGCTATTTAAACATGCAGGAGTTTGATTAACAGCGACATTCAACCAGCGAAATGCAGATGGTGCTTTAAATCTGCCTTTATTCATTTAGTGCTCGACTTTTTCTACTATTAACTCTGTGTAAACATGGATGTGGCACCAAATGCTTCTTGCACACCAGAACTGTGCACTATTTTCACCAGTGTTATTTTTATACCAAATTTTTAAGCTTTGTTAAAATGTTAATACATAATCTTTGTAATAAAGTTGTACATATTTTGGAAAATTCAGACGCTGGAGGATTTATTGTGCTTTTTAGACACAAAAAAAGCATTTTAGCACATCATTACTTCTTTTTGTTGACATTTTTGCGCATTATTTTAGATTCTGTGAGTGCTGAATCTCTCTAATCATTTTGCTCTAAAACAAAGTCACATCTCTAAAAACGCAATATTTGTAATGACTAAATAATGGCGTTTCATGGTTATTATGACGCTTGGTCCCCCAGATCGTAAATCTAACAGCGGGAACGCTGGACTGAAATCAGCCGTCAGTTTCTTTGAACTCTGCTGCGTTTCTTTCTAATGACATTAAATGAGTGTCGTTGAGGTAAGTGTGTGTGTGCGTGTGCGTGTGCGTGTGCGGCGGGGGAGCCCGTTTACACCACTGACTCAAATCAGCACTGATTTCAGGCCTCCACCTAAACAGTGTGGTTGAAGTCAAAGAAGTTGCAAACGGATGTTGTTTTTACAGTTTTAATAATATATATAATGGTTTTCGGTTCAGAGATGTTGCTCATCTGCTGAGAACAAGACATGATGTTCCTGCTGCGTGAAACAACATGCATGTGTGGGTCATATGTGGGTCAAGGGATGATTAGTTTATTATTTAGTTGCTTGTATTTGACCAGTATTAATGTGTGTAAACCATCTTAAACTAAACCATTTTAAATTGACAGGCATCAGGATTTATTTGACTTTTATTTCTTTCTTTTTTTAATTAAAGTCAAATAAATCTTGATGCCCGTCAATTCAAAATAAATCAAAAACAGCGCTTTCCCAATGGAAAATGTGTTTAAATGTTATTATAATAATATCATAATGTTACTTAATGATCTTACAAACTATTTGTTTTTTATGTAAAATATAATATTTATTTTTTAGAACTGTAGTAAAATATTACTGTTGAAAAAAGAAATAAAAAACGTAAAATGTTTGCATGCTTTGAGAAATTATGGCAAAAATGTGTTTGCGATTCAAATAAAATAATATAATGATCTTAATGATCCTACAAATTTAGTTTCTTAACGCAAAATTCAATATTTATTTCTTCACAACTGTAGTGAAATATTACAGTTGAAAAAAAGAATTAAAAAACATAAAATGAAATTATGGCAAAAATGTGTTTAATTGTGATTACAAAAATATCATAATGTTATCTTATGGTCCTAAAAATGTATTTCTTTATGCAAAATATATTTTTTATTTTTTTAGACCCCTAGATAAGTGTTACTGTAATAAATAAATAAATAAATAAAAATGTCTGGATGCTTTCAAAATATATGGCAAAAATGTGTTTGACATGAAAATAATATCATGGTTTTTTTTTAAAGATCCTAAAATTAATTTTATATATAATTTCTATTTTTTAGAACCTAAGAGAACTGTTACTGTAAATAAATACAAATTTAATAAATAAACAAACACTGGGTGCTTTTAGAATTTATTCCAAAATTGTGTTTAATTGTCATTAAAATAATATAATGTTATCTTAATGACTGTAGAAAATGATTTTCTTTATGCAAAAACTATTTTTTTATTTTTAGAACCCGAAGTAAAAAACATAAAATGTCTGGATGCTTTGAGAAAGTATAGTAAAAATATCTGTAATTGTGATTAAAATAATATCATAATGTTATCTAAATGATCCTAAAAATGTATTTTCTTTATGCAAAATATATTTATTTTTTTTTAGACCCTTAGATAAGTATTACGGTAAAATAATAAATAAATAAATATGTCTGGATGCTTTCAAAATATATGGCAAATATATTATATGTTTGTCATTAAAATATCATAATGCTTTTTTTGAAGATCCTAAAATTCATTTTATACATCATTTCTATTTTTTCGATCCTAGGGGAATTATTACTGTAAATAAATAAAAATTGAATAAATAAATAAACAAACACAGGGTGCTTTGAGAATTTATTCCAAAATTTGGTTTAATTGTCATTAAAAAAAATATAATGTTATCTTAATGATTGTAGAAAATTATTTTCTTTATGTAAAAACGTTTTTTTATTTTTTTATTTTTAGAACCTGAACTGAAAAACATAAAATATCTGGATGCTTTGAGGAATTATGGTAAAAATATCTGTAATTGTGATTTAAATAATATCCTAATGTTATCTTAATGATCCTAAAAATGCATTTTCTTTATGCAAAACATATTTTCTATTTTTTTAGACCCTTAGAGAAGTGTTACTGTAAAAAATAAATAAATAAATAAATAAAAATAAAACTGTCTGGATGCTTTCAAAATATATGACAACAATGTGTTTGTCATTAAAATATTATTATAATGTGTTTTTTTAAAGATCCTAAAATTAATTTTATCATTTAATTTATCAATTAATTTAATATTATTTCTATTTTTTAGAACCTAAGAGAATTATTACTGTAAATAAAATATAAAATGAAAAACTAAATAAGCAAATAAATAAACAAATGCTGGGTGCTTTGAGAATTTATTCCAAAATTGTGTTTAAATTGTCATTAAAATAATATAATGTCAATATAACTGTCAAAATTATTTTCTTTATGCAAAAAATATTTTTTTTTATTTTTAGAACCTGAACTAAAAAACATTAAATGTCTGAATGCTTTGAGAATTTATGGCTAAAATGTGTATAACTGTAAATGTTATCTTAATAATCCTAAAATTATTTTTCTAAAAAAACAAACAAACAAACAAAAAAAAAAAAAAAAAAACAGATTTTTTAAATGATTATAACTGACATCTGAGCTGAAATGGTTGTGTTTTATGGGATCCACCCATTTCTATATCATTGTGTCACTTCAGAACAAATCAAAAGCAGAAGCTCTTTCCAAACAGGTTTTCTGTTTTTATTGTCATAATTCTGAAATGCAGAATTTCAAGGGAGAAAAAAAGCAAGTCACTCTGGCTATGGATGTGGTCTGAGGAACGGATGTTTTATGACTAGTCGTCTTCATCATAGACACATTACCAAAAGGAAACATTCGCACAAAACTGAGAGCTCTCATATTAAAATAAAATATCGAGCGAGTGTAGGAAAGTGTCAGAAACAGAGTCAGACGATGAATCACGTACGTCCACGAGCCCGATTCTCTCTCTTTCTTCTGAATGAACACAAAACGAGAAGTTTAGCACAACATTCACACGCCTGCTTTCAATACAGTGACAGACAGAATATTTCCACTGAGTAAATTCTGTTTCTTCTTCCTTTTAGGAGCCACATGAAAATGTTCGACAGAAGGTTTGGAGGGACATGAAGGTGAGTAAAAGACAAAATGATCATTTTCAGTCGAACTGTCCTTCAGACGTCTTATTCTGAGTCAGTAAACAGGCCCTGAAGGTTCGTAATAACGCGTGCCTTCCGTCGATGTCAGAAACGAAGAGGCATATTAGAACATCGGTCCTCTCTGTTCCTCTTCTCCCCTGGAAACCTTCTTTGCGGCCCCTCGTGGAATTGAAATAATAAGAAAATAAAAATGAATAAATATATAAAATCGAACATTAAAACGTGTGTACGCGTTCCCGGTGCTTTTTCTTCTGCCCGGCTCTTTTAGTCGCGAGCCAAAGCCACAGTCCATATAAAATTACCAAACCACGGCGTGGGGCGGGAGGGGGATGCACATTTTTTAAACATATGCATTTTTAGTTCCTCTTTTGTTCTGTTATTAAAAGCAGAGTTTTGGAGAAATGGCAGCAAAGAGCTCCACCCGCGCTCAGACTGGCACACACACACACACACACACCTCTGAACTTCCTCTATCTCACACACACACACACACACACACACTCATTGGAACAATGGAAAGGGAATTACGTACATTTTGGAGAGAATTGCATCCAGTTTTATTTCTCCATTAAAAGGCGACTAAATGGCTGAACCGCTTGACCTGCGCTGATCTTATGATTATTGAGTGACACGTACGCCTTTATTTGATGCCGCTTTGTCTTTTGTGTTTTTCTGCATTAAATCTGCACGAGCTCCGAGCGAGGAATCATTTGACATAAAAACAGTTAAAAGGCACTAGGGATGAAATCTGAAGAGTTGAAAGACGCATCTCTCACACACACACACACACACACACACATATAAGCTTGAGTGAATCTCACAAAAACCACCAGGTCCACCAACAACGAAAAAAGTTATATTTTTGCATAAAGATGACTATTACTATTACTATTAGTCATAATTTATAATTAATTTGCATTATTGTTTTATTACTATTACTATTATTTTTGTAATACAATAGCTTAAAACCTTTTATTTTTATTACTGTTTTTATTACTTACTATTATTACTGTTAAAAAACGTCTGGATGCTTGGAGACTTTATGGTAAAAATGTGTTTGATAGTCATTAATATAATATCATAATGTTAACTTAAAAACCTTTAAAATATATATATTTTTGCAGAATATAATTGATGTTTTTTAGAACGTAAAAACATTATTACAATCTAAATAAATAAATGAAATAAAAAGTCTGGATGCTTGGAGACTTTATGGCAAAAATGATATATGATATATAGAATAATATCATAATGTTAACTAAAAAACCCTTAAAATTTAATGCAATTTATATTTTTAGAACTTAAAAAAATATTACCATCAAAAAATAAATAAATAAAATAAAATAAAATAAAACTAAATGCCTGGATGCTTTGAAAATTGATGGTGAAAATATGTTTAACTGCCATTAAAACAATGTCATAATGTTAACCTAAAAAAATTATTTGAAATATAATTCAGATTTGTTTTAGAACTTAAAAGAATGATTACTGTCAAATAAAATTTAAACATGTAAAATGTCTGGATGCTTTGAAAATTTATGGCAAAAATGTATATATATATATCAGTTATCTTAATGATCCCAAAAGCTGTTTTCATCATGCAAAATATCATTTCCATTTTTTAGAACTTAAGATAGCTATTACTAAATTCAATAAAAATTTCAATTAGTATTGAAAAAAAGAATTTCAAAAATACAAGGTCTGGATGCTTTAAACATTTATAGCAAAATGTGTTTAATTCTGATTAAAATAATACCATACCGTTATCTTAATAATCCTAAAAATGTATTTTCTTCATGCAAAAACTTCATTGACATTTTTTATAACTTAAAATAATTATGAATAATTATAATGTCTGGATGCTTTGAGAATTTGTGTTGAAAATGTGTTTAATTAATAATAAAATAATATCATTATGCTATCTTAATGATCCAAACGATTCATTTTCTCTCTGCAAAAAATAATTTCCTCTTTTCTGTTATTATTTTCGTCATGCGAGCTGAAATGTGACCCGGTCGTGTTTTCATGAGATCCATCCATTCATAAACTCCTCTCATATATCTGATGAGTTTATGGACTAATGAAGCAGATCTTTCACTGGGCAGCACGAGTCCGTCCGGCGAGAGCGTCGGCACCGTCTCCAGAACCGTGCTGCTGTCCCAGTAAGATTTAGTAAGATCCCGTCTGCTCGGCTCCGAAGATCTGCTCGTATTCGCTCAGCAGCAGCTCGATGGCCTGGTTCTGATACACCATGTTAATGGCCATGTTTCCGCTCTCGTTCTCCGGACGCATCAGCGTGGGGCCGAACACGATGCCGATGTTCTGGGTCGTCATGCGGTTGCTGTCGGAGCACTCCATCACCCTGAAAGGACACAGCAAAGGGTTACTGTCAATGTGCGAGACGTTCGGCTAAAAACGGCGTTCCTACCAAACCGCCGATCCAGCGACGGCTCTAAACTTCCACATTAAAAAAGGAAAGTAAAAGAGAAACTAAGAGCTTCCTGTGGGTTGCTTCCTCCAGAGATACCAAACCACAGGAAGATCTTCATGTTTTCTAGCTGCGTCTAGTTCAACTTTGTCTTAGATGTGTCTCCTCAGTAAAAATCAGTCTCTGGTCATGAAGAGTACAGATCTGGAAGACTTCTCTCTTCTAGCTGGTCTCCTAATCTACCCAGTTAATAAAAACTGTTGAACGTTTCAGTAATGTTCCCATTTGAAAAAACAACAACATTATTTCCAAATGTTCTCTAAAGATTCAAAACCTCCAGATTTTTTAAATGTTTTAAAACATTCCATTTCATCATTATGAGAATGTTACTTTTGAAAGCTCTCTGAACATTCTCAAACAAGTAACATTTGAAACGTCGCATGTAACATTTAACACTCACTTGTAACGAGTAACATTTGAAAACACTGAATGATGTATAAATCGCATTTTTGTGCCAATGTTTTGAGAACATTAATTAGTAAATGAAAGCCATATAACACTGAATGAACGATCAATCAACACTACTGTGAGTGTTTGTTCATAACTTTGAAAGAATCTTGCCAGAACTTTCTGAAAATGTTCCCAGTTGGTTGAGTCGTCTAATATGAAAAAGTTCTGCTTCAGTTTATATATGAAAGAAAAGAAAAAAGGAGTCAGCATACCAAAAAATAAAGATCAAAAAAATCAAAGCCATTGAAAATTGTTTTACTGTAGATTGATATTGAAAGTGATAAACATAAAAGTGTTTTTTAAAATGTATTTTATTTCGATTTACTTGCTTATTTGTAATTATTTTTATTTTATTTATTTGATAATAAATTGTTTGCATAGCCAATTAACTATCCAGCTGATGTAGCTAATTATCTTGCGTTTTATTAGTGCCTGGACTTGTATAAATGTTATTGACTAATGCTGAAGTTTTTAGCAATGATGATGGTCCGAAATGTGTGCGTTTTGCTTTCTTTTCTTTGTGTTTAGTCACACAATGAATCACTTTCAATTTGAATATTTAGTACAATCATTTTCAGTTTTTTTTTTGCTTGCCTAAAAAACTAAACCTGCTTCTGCATATTAAGAATACGGTCGGCTCTTTGACGAATTGCTTTTAAATTGCAAGTCGCTTTGAACTGATGCATAATCTATCAAATGAATGTGGAGCAGCTCAGATCATTCGACGAGAAATTTTTGAGTTCCTACTGAGACTTTTGATTGATTTTGGCAGATCTGAAGAGATTACCAGAGTAACATCTCAACAAAAGTGTCACTAGATACTTGGAGAAACAACTGAGATGTTCAAGAGCTCTCCCGTGTGATCTTTCTACGCTCTGTTTCTTCTAACCGAGAATCGTTTGTGTCTGAAGTTGAAAGTGAAGACAAAAGTTTGTGTTTGTAAAAACCAATAGCTGAAGGAAGGATTTTTCAAAATGTAAATCAAAGGAATCAATTGCTTTGCAAATGACTCACTCTTTTGACACTCAAAAGTAACCACAGAAAACAAGAAAAATATGACAAAAACACGCAAGCACAAAACAATTGTGCATTAGTTGTGGCTTTTCGTGGTTCTTCAGTCGCAGATGAAGATTCTTGATGTTTTATTGGAAGTTCTTCATTCGGAGTTTTCTTTCTGGCTTCTTTAAAGCAACAGATCATTAAAGCTTTTCTGAGACACTACAAAACTAAAAGTACTTTAAAACGATTCTCTGTGACATCAAGCTATTAAACACCTTTCTTATTTACAGCACAATTTACCTGCATGTTATATTTTCTGTCTGTATTAGGACACAGACTCAATTCAGTTTTGTAATAACTGTTATTGCTTTAATTGTTTTGTTAAAAATGAAACGTATGCTGTGGTTGTGGATAGCGACGATGGAAGTCAGGATTTTTGAACATTTGAATCAAATGATTCATTGTTTTTATGCACTCGAAACTAAACACTGACAACAGCAAAAACAGACAAAAAAGGTGTAAAACAAGCCTGTATCATATATATTTCTCAACATTTATCTGAGCTGCTTGAATGGTCTCATCAATGTGTTTGTAACGAAGACACACGGCGCCCTCTAGTGTCTCAAACACAAAACACCTTGACAGCAAAGATTCACTCTCTTCCAGCATCAACTACAACTACACAAAATGTGAACCCAGCAGAGACCGGAGATCATTTTATTATCAAATACGTACTGCAGACAGACAGATAAATTTTAAAAAAAGTGCTCAAATGGGATCTGGAGGTTCAAGTCTCCTCATCCAGATCAGCTGAAATCAATGAGAGCTCGTGCGTTCTCACTGGTGGAGGACGAGCGGGCGGAGACTACAGTGATCCAATCAGAGCGTGATGAGGTGAGTCTAGTTATGACTGGATCACAGAGCAGGGCAGAGTTCGTTTGATTTGAGATTAAAAACAAGAGTAGAAAATTAAAACAAAAAGTATGTGGTTGTGAATAGTGGCTGAAAGGAGGCTTTTTGAGAATTTATATCAAATGAGTCATGAGCTCTGCAAATGATTCACTTAATAAAACAGCAGAAATATGAAAACGAGATTCTACAAAACAAGCAAGTATTTTCATTATTAAAATCACTAGTTCATGGATGATTTTGATAGTTAATGTGATTCTCTAAACCTGTGATTCCTCTACCAAACTACAAAAAATGATACTCTTACTTTTGTCTTGTTTTTCAGTACAAATATCTGAACGTTCTTAAATCAAGATATATTTACTTACAAAGCAAAATGCAAAGAAAAATGTATCAAAATTAAGGGAGTTTTCGCTTAAAACAAGAACAAAAATCAGTGTGGACAGAAAAAATACTCTTGTTTTCCTCTTGAATTGTTTATTTTTCTGAGCTCATTTGCACATTTTCAGGAGGTTTTTTTTCTTCTCGTTTTAAGCATATGCTCACTTAATTTTGGTATTTTTTTAAATTTTAAATCAGAAAGCAAGACTTAATATCTAAAGTAAGTTTACTTCTCAAATAAATGTATCTTGATATATATTGTGTGTATGTGTATATATATACATACACACACTAAAGAACAAGACAAAAATGTCCATTAAAAATCACCCGATTCAAACACATTAAGATTAAGAAAAAAGGAATCTGCACACCAAAAAAAAAAAAAATAAAAAAAAAAAAATCAAAGCCATTGAAAATTATTTTACTGAAGACTTACATTAACAGTCACAAAAAAAATCAAAGTGCACTAACAAAAATGTGAACAGGAAACAAAAAGCATGTTTCATCATCATCAAAAAAATAAAAATAAATAAATATAATAATAATAATATTATATATATATATATATATTTTTTTTTTTTTTTTTAATTATTTTTATTTTATTTATTTATTTTACTTTTATCTGTCTATTTATTGATTTATTTATTTGATGATTGTTTGTAATTGTCACTAATTATCTAGCTGATTATCTTGCGTCTCCAATTAGTGCCTCAACTTGTATAAACATTATTCACCAGTGCTGTTTAAGCACTGAAGATGGTCTGAAACGTGTGCTTTTTTTCTTTTTTTCACACAAGGAATCACTTACAATGTGAATAATTTTTTAGTGAATAATTTCTTTGCGTTGTCTCTGTATTAAGAACATGAAAACATGAAAAGATTCTGACACTGATACCGCTTCAGATGTGCGTATGATTTGAGTGTTCGTACCGTCTGAGGTGTTGTATCATGTGTCTTAAGGTGTTGTGGTTGGGCGGAGGCATGCTGATGACCAGCAGCTTCAGTCTGTCCACCTTTTCCAGGTAATCAGGTATTTCTAGGACACAGAAGCATTGAATCATTATAATGAATCATATTTGGTTTATCTTCTCTGGTTTTCTCCGCATCACTCACTGACGGTCTCGACGACGTCGTGGAAGAATCCGTACGGGACGAGCGGCTCGGGCAGCTCTCTGAAGAACAGCTTGAGCGCTCCGGTGATGACGTGAATGTCCTCCCACTGCGGGTCGTCCAGATCCAGACGCTCTGGAGGAGAAAAAGACGGGAGATGTGAGTGATAAATGCTGTGTGACACAAAGATGCTGCATGTTTTTAGGCATCAGGCTACAGCTGAAGATCTGCAGAAGTAGAAGGTCAAAGGTCAAGAAAAGGTGAAGAAGGAAATGAACAGAGATCGTTTAAACACACACATTGCATCTCAATTTTGTAACAGATTTTGATGAGTTAAAAATCTGATGAGTTAAAAATCAGACAAAAAAATGAAAAAATGATTTAAAATAAAAAAAACAAAAATAGCTTTTAAATAAGCAAAACAACTAAAAAATCACGATGTTTAGATTTATTATAGAAATTATTCACCTCCCTAAAAAGTGTTTTTTTTTCTTTGAAGAACCAGGATTCACATGGTCTTGGAAAAGTCATGTAAGCTAATCAAATTTTAATAATAATTTTTAATCATTAATATAGATTTTTTTTTTTAATGGTGCCAAGCTATACAATATTTTATAGAGTAGAAATAAGTGTTATTTTAGCACCATTAATATACTACTATAGTTTTTAGTAATTTTGTTGTTGTTGTTGTTGTTGTTGTTGTTTTCAGTTTTAGTACTACAAATTGTTTATTTATTTATTTTTAATCTCAGTTAATGTTTATTTTATTTCAGGTAACACATTTATTTATTTATTTATTTGGTTTTTGGGTTCAGTTAATGATGATAACCCTGGTTGAGAATGTTAGTAAAAATATTATTATAAAAATGATTATATCCTCATAAATATAAAAAATAAATATTCTTATTATCTTAATCCTTATATAGTAAATCAGTAATGCCTGTAAAAATCATGTAAATTTAATGCTTAAAAACAGTGGAAATCCTAAAGAAATTTTTGAAATGCTAAAATTTTATTTGTTTTAATTTAATTATTTTCATCATTAATATACTACTTTAGTTTTTATATTTTTAATGAGTTTTTATTTTTCATTTTAACTTAAAATGTAAAATTTTGCTGTTTTTCAGATTTAGTACTACTATTTACTTTATTCACTTTATTTATTTATTTATTTATAATCTCAGTTAATGTTTATTTTATTTAAGTAACAAGTGTTTTTGTTTTTGTTTTTTTGCAGTTTTGGGTTTAGTTAATGATGATAACCCTGGTTGAGAATGTTAGTAAAAAATATTTACATTATAAAAATAATATAATTTAATACATTATAAAAATAATTATCATATATTTTTTATAAAAATAAATCCTCAAAAATATGAGGGATATATATATATATATATATATATATATATATATAATATCCTTATCCTTATATAGTAAATCAGTAACGACTGGAAAAATCATGTAAATGTAATGCTTAAAAACAGTGGAAATCCTAAAGAAACTTCTGAAATGCTAAAATTTAAATTTTATTATTTTTGTTACTTTTGCAAATTATGGTTTGAAAATTGTCTTTACAGCAGATTATTGAGCACGTCACAGACTTTTACTGAACCTGGAATATCTGCTTATAAAACGCTTTCTGTGATCCAAACCCATAAGCGCCTGGGTCAAACACGCCACAGATCTCTTGCACCAAAACATCAAGCCAGAAGTGAGCAGCAATCGCAGTCAGGAAGCAGGAGTGAGCGACAGCAGCGATGATTCACATCATAAGTGTGGAGGGTAAAGCGCTGTAAGATCAGTGAAAAAGAGCCCGTTCCTGTTTATAAGAGACAAACCTTGAACTAAATCCTCAGGGAAAAGATAGCGTCCGTCTGTGGTCACGGCTCGCTCTGCAAGAACCAACAGGAATTACACGCGTGACCTCACGCACACGACTGATGACATCATTCGCACGTCACGTGACAAGCCGTTATTCTGTGACCTGCCGATGAGTGCTTTCTGTAACTCAACCCTTCTGACCTTCTGACCCTGATCTTACAGTACATCACATTTGGAGTAAATGAATCAATCATTAATTCGCTGTAGTGCAAAAATGTAATACGTATGATTAACTTCCTCAAATCACAATTTCCCCCAATTACATAAAATGTACAATTCCTTCAAATAATAATAATACAGAGGAAGTCATAATTTGGGTGACATAATTTGGGTCTTTTCAACAGCATGTTGGGAGAAAAGTAATTTATCTCAGTCAGTGTTCTTAGTTTTCAACCATTTAAACCTGTTACTGTAAAAAAAAAAAAACTTACTGTACACTTTAAAAGTATAAAAAGTTACTGTATAAAAACAAATTTCTTAATCTTAAATTTAAGAGAAATGTAGATTTCTATGTAGCTAAAAAACAACAGTTTTGATGTCATGTTGCTTTTGATTGCAGTGAATGACAGATCCTCTTCCTGACAGTTATAGGTGTGACATTGATGATGTGATATTGATTCTCTCTCACCATGATTGACAGCAAAGCGCAGTTTCTGAATGACGGCCAAATTTCCGCTGACTCTGTAAATCCCATCAGTGTCCAAACCTGAATAAACGCACACGGATGAATTATTCTCAGGAATAGAACATCAGACATATTTTTAAAACTTGTTCAGATTAGAGGATAAAAGTTGTAAAAAATCACTTTGATTCAGAACACTTGAATGAAACATGCAGACCAATTAGAGATGATTCATTTTGATTCACAAAAAAGATTCACTCTCAAATCCAGCATCATAATGACATAATGATCATGTTTTACTTGACACAAAGCATTTAATTATTTTAAAATTTCCTCCTTTCCTAGTGTTTTTTTTCATTGACATGTTTGTGAATGAGTGACACACCTCTCCTCTCCACAGCGTCGGTGCATTTCCTGACAAACTGAGGGACGGTGCTCTTCTCCCGCTCACACAGCAGCTCCAGCCCGCAGCCGAACACCTGATCTGAGATCAGAAACCCAGAGGAACAGGTCAGAACAAACACAGCAAAATGAGTGATTCCACTGTCATTTTAATTGTCTATTTTTTTTTTTTATTTATTTTTTTTTTTTTAATGCCTGGCTTTTTTTTCAAGGCAAAAAAAAAAAAAAAGTTATTTTATTGAAACTAAATAAAATATTTCTTCGTAAAACATTCTTCCAAATTCCAAAAATTAGCATGCTATTTTTCATAAAATGGTGTAGATTTACTTTACAGAAATTAGTACAGAAAGACTCTGTTTAAGAGCACAAGCCAGAGGTCAAAAGGTCAAAATCACCCATTTACTGACCTTTATTGTTTCTACTGTAAATACTGCTCAAAAATGTTATTTTTAATATTTTGTGACTATCTTATAAGATTAAAAAACAAAAATGGGCTCTGAAAAAATAGCACACATAAAATATATAGAAAATCTGAAAATTTTTACCACATTTTCATAATTAATGTTTTGAAATAACAAAAATTATTATTGTTTTTTTATTTATATATATTTTTTATTAAAGAAATGTTTATAAATAAATGAATAATTTAATTTTATTTTATTTAATTTTATTTTATATTAGTAAATGAAACATTAGAAATTTATACTAAATTTCACAAAGAAATCACAAAGAAATGGAAAGTAACAGTGAATTAAACATCAAATTTTGAAGTTTAAAGACTTAAATACTATTCTCCTGTAAACCATACTCTAATAATCCTTTACTAAAGTTTTATTTACTTTGAAAACTTTGAAAATCATATTTTACAGTGTATCGAAAAGGTCAGAAGTTACAGTATTTCTCAAAAATTTGGAAACACGATTTTTAAATGTTTTAAAGTCTCTTCTGCTGCAAAAATACAGCAAAAAGAGTACAATTATTTTTAAAGTAAATAATGATTGAGAAAATTAAAATATCATTGAGCAGCAAATTAGCATATGATGCTTCAGAAATCATTCTAATGTGACACTGAAGACTGGAGTAATGATGCTGAAAATTCAGCTCTGATCACAGAAATCAATTATATTTTAACAGATATTCACATAGAAACTAGTTTAAATTGTAATAATATTTCACATTATTAGATTTATTTATTTTATTATTATGGTTTTTTAATAAACACAGCCTTGGTGAGCAGAAGAGACTTTATTTTCAAAATATTTAAAAATCGTAATGTTTCCAAACATTTGACAAGTACTTCATTTCCATACATTACAAACAACATACACGGTGAATGTAAATAAAATTATTTTATTTCAGACAAACTGTATAAATAAAGAGACATGATGCCAAGCTATAAAGGCCAAGCTAGATGAGAGAAAGTAACGCAAAAGTAACGTAGCACATTACTTTCCATAAAAAGTAACTAATGTAACTGGGCATAAAGGGATTGATTTACAGTAGTTTTGACATGTTGTGATGTGTATCCTTTAAGGCTCTTTAACATCAAGAACGATAATTCTAAAGACAACTATAATGATTTTGTTGTCTGTTCTGATTGGCTCTCGTTGTTTATTGTTCATCAGCTCGAGAATCGCTCTGAAAGTGATTCCAATGATTCGTGCCATTATCATTCTAGCTGTGGTGTGAACTCTTTTCAATTTAGAATGATTATTTAAACTCTATCTTTATAGTTATCGGCCTAGGTGTGAACAGACTTTTAGGGTTTACTATGGTAAAGACTGCTGACCTTTAATGAGTCCTTTCTCCTGCAGCGTCTGCAGCGGAGGCCTCCTGAGAATCAGCTTCTTCAAGCGGCTCTTTACTCGCTTGTGCTCCGAGTTTTCCAGGTAAGACGTGGAACGAGGGACTGCGGGGAGGGACACAGAGTGACAGAGAGACGCCTAACAACACTGCTTTGGGCCATTGTTTGCAGACACAGATGTTGAAACTTACGCGACGCCTTGTTTCCGCTGCGATTTTCATCCTCGTCTCCGCTCTGATCCAACATCTCGACCGATCCGGCTCTCCTCAGAGAATACAGCAGCACATTATCAAGAGGATTCTCTTTATCCTAAAACACACGAAATCACCAGAAATTCATGCTTTTATCCATCAAGGACACATTCATTTGATCAAAAGTGACCGTAAAGACACTTACAATCAGTGTTGGGGGTAACGGATTACAAGTAACGCATAATCAGATTGCTTTTTTCAAGTAACTAAGCATTAAGCATTATTACTTAATATACAAGCAAATATCTAAGGTACTTTTTCAAATACGGTTACTTTGTTCCCCATGTACTGACGGCTCTCGTGTTGCCATGTTGAGAGAATTCGGGTAAATGCAGAGGCGTTGTGTGAACATGACGTTACTGTAGTTTGCATGCATTTACTCAGTGGAATAAAAACGGTGAAATGCAAACCAGCAATAATTAAATTAAATAACACAAATATCCTTTATATATTAAATCCCATTTTATTAACCAATGTCTTTGCTGCTCACCTTCAGTGATCAAAGTAAAAATGACTTTAGAGAAACACAAAACATGTTTGTGTTTCATTTTGTGTCTGAAGAGAGACAAATGAGGCCAAGCCAGATGAGAAAAAGTAACACAAAAGTAACGTAATGCATTACTTTACATTTTAAAAAAGTAACGTAGTAATGTAATTGGTTACTTTTTTAGGGAGTGACGCAACATTGTAACGCATTCCCTTTAAAAGTAACACCCCCCCACACACTGCTAATAATGTGTCAGAAGATTTCTATTTCGAATAAATGCTGTTCTTTTGAACTTCGTTCATCGGTGAATCCTGAAAATTAAAATGTATGACAGTTTCCACAAAAATATTGTGCAGCACAAGTGTTTTCAACATTGGTAATAATCATAAACGTTTGTTGAGCAGCAAATCAGCATATTAGAACGATTTTTGAAGTATTGTGTGACAATGAAGACTGGAGTAATGATGCTGAAAATTCAGCTGCGCATCACAGAAATCAATTACAGTTTAACACATATTCACATAGGAAATAGCTATTTTTAATTCTAATAATATTTCACAATTTTATTGTATTTTTGATCAAATAAATGCAGCTTTGGCGAGCTGCTTCTTTTAAAAATACTGCATAAGTGTGTGTGTGTGTGTGTGTTTAAGCCTCACCAGTCTGTCGATGACGTTCTGGATGGTTCTGTACCATTCTCTGATGAGTGATTCTGTCTCGGACTGCAGCAAGAACTCATTTCCCGTAACTGTCCTCAGCTACACACACATGCAAACGTGAAGTTTATCACTATTTAAATTTATAACAGAGGAAGTTCCTGAGGAACTAAACACTAAATGTTACTGTTAATGGTTCACACAAAAACACAAACACTAATAATGTTATGTTTGCTTTGTCACAGATGCTCCTTTTGAGAAATAAAAAGACACTTGTTGATATTTGATTGCATCTTTTAGTGTCTGACATATCTGAGCATATCTGAGTTTGAGACACTCCCCTTTAGTATAAGTTTCATTGAATCTCATTTCTGTCTCAGAGATCTGAATCCTTCTCACCTTGAAGACGTTTTTTTTGCTGGACAGGTCGTTGGCCCATTGAAGCTGAGCTCCTCTCAGATCCACGCTGCTCTCCGGACGGCTGTTCCCCGGTTTCTGCATGTAAACGCACACACGTATTCACAAAGATTTCACTTTTAAAGCATTAGATGCTGAATTGACACCATTATATTCCCTTTTAGTCTCACCCAGCTGTCAGGATTTTGGCTTTTGGGGTCTTTGAAGAAGACGAGACTGTTTCCCACCAGCACCACCCATGACGGGTTCCAGTTTTTCCTGAAAATAACACGAAAGACGTCATTTTTGCTTCAGGTCAGTTGAGAACTTGAGCAAATAGTACAGAGAGAGTCCATTTAGGAGCACAAGCCAGAGGTCAAAAGGTCAAAATCACCCATTTACTGTCCTTCATTGTTTCTACTGTACATGGCTCAAAAATGTTACTTATTAAATATTTTTGTGACTTTCATGACATCTTATGAAAAAATAGCACACATAAAATATATAGAAAATCTGAAAATTGTTACCACATTCTCATAATTACTGTAATTTAATTTATTTAATTGCATGTCTGCTGCCTGAATGGCTCAAAAATGTTAGTAAATAAAAAAAAAAAACACTTTATCCATCCACTGAAACACTCATAATTTACCATACTGTACAGTTTAACATATCTGACTGGTTTACATTAACCAGCCTAATCCTCACTATACTTACTTTTACTTAAAACGAGAAGAAAAACTATTGGCCAATCTGGCAGAAAAAAACACTTTAAGACAGAAAAAGTCTTAATAACTTCTGCAATTTTGCTTCTCAAGAACTTCTGATCTCGTTTGAAGGATGTTGAGACATTTTAACTTGAAAACAAGACAAAATGCTGATTAAGAAGCAGGTTTTTTTTGCAGCACAAGGCAAACTCGGCCTGTAATCTCGATCCATCTGAAGTGATATTATTTAGGGTCTTGTGTGTGTCTTGCCTGTTGCAGCTCAGGTGTGTGTGTGTGTGTGTGTGTGTGTGTGTGCATGTGTAGATAAGCTCACCTCAGTTTCCTGCCTCCTTCTGCTATCTTGGTTTTGTTCAGCAGACCGGCCTTTTCTAGTTCCTGTCATGACACAGTTGGTCAGTGTGTGTGTGTCACGAGTGTGTGTTCAGTTTTTGTTGTAAACGGGTTTAGAATGACATCATCAAAAATAGTTTGGATTAAACTGTTTAAACATGCATCTACCCTGCTGGAAAAAGCAGATTAAGACCATCTTGAATTTTCAGGTTGGTTATATATATAGTGACTTTGTGCATTTCTCACCGGTGTGACTCCCTCACTGTCTGGTGAGCTGTCAGATGAAGGAGGTTCCACCACCAGCCTGTAATCTGACTGTAGAGACGAGAAGAATTACTTATAAACTTATTTATGTATTTATTATTTGTTATAATTAAATGTGTATTTATAACAAATATTTCTAATTAAATATTTATTGTTTAAATGTACTTAAATTACATTTTGAATTTAATAATTAAATTAAATTAAATTAAATTAAATTAAATTAAATTAAAATGGACTATTAAAAAGAACAGCACACATAAAATATACACAAAATCTGAAATTTTTTACCACATTCTTATAGTTAATATTTTGGAATAAATGCAAAAATTACTTATTTATTATTTGTGCATTATATATTTATGTATTTATTTATTCTAAATTAATATTTAGAAATAAACAAAGAAATCTTTTTTTAATTTAATTTAATATAATTTAATTTCATTGTCTGCTGGCTTCCAGCCAGAAAGCAAGCAAGCAAGCAAGAAAGCGATAATAATTTTGGAATAAATAAATAATGCTTAAAACACTAAATTATTATAGTAATTGCATCGTTTTAATAAATATACCAATAAATACATTGCTGATTTAAACACTGAAACTGGAATATAAGTTTACAAAAAAAAAAAAAACATTCTTATTTTTAATATTTTGGAATATAAACCCAATTATTTAGATTAATAATATTAAAATTAGATTAAATTAAATTGAAATTGACTTTAAAAAAAAACAGCACACATGAAATAATTTTTACCCCATTCGTATAGTTAATATTTTGGAATAAATGTAAAAAATATTTATTTATTATTTGTGCATTATCTATTTTTGTTTTTATTTATTCTAAATTATTATTTACAAATAAACAAATAAATATTTTTTTAATTTAATTTCATTTCATTGTCTGCTGCCTTCCAGCCAATCAGGACTTCTGTGTAATTAGTCACATGGCATTTACAGCAGGTGACTGCACACAGCTCTCATACTTCAGCAGGTGAGCGTCTGCCATTCAAATGAATGGGAATAAACATTTGAGCATGCATGTAAAAGCTCTCAAATGCAGTTCCTCTTACCTTGCCATTTGCAGGGTTTCTCTGTGCCTCTGAGGGCAGCAACATGGAGTAGGAGTGGCCCACATGTGCCACGCCCCCTGCTAAGCCGGAGTTCCTCCTATGAGCATCCTCGAACGCGCTGGAGGCGGAGCTGAGTGTGTCAGAAGACGCCGCGCGCTGCATGCTCTGCCGCGAGACGACATCAGGTTAGCTTCGCTCAGTTCAATCCAATTACATTAGATTCGGTCCAGTCGCATTACATCCGCCTCACTTCATTTCAATAATGTTGGGTTTAATTTGTTTATCCTCCAACCACTCAACTCAATTAGCAGACTCAGTTACAGCGCTAGTGCTCAAAAGCGGCTTAACGGACAGACTGAAACCCCAGTGAGGCGCGTGACCGCGATCCGTCCATATGCTGCGGATTAGACCCGGATCACACGCTCACGGCCCAGAAACAACAGCACAAATACAAGACAGAAGCAATGCATTTCTCTTACAAACAATCAAACTTGAATGACTTGAATGATCCGAGAGCGAGTGAAATTAAAGGTCTGTGAGCATCAAGAACTCTGACGACTGATGGTCTAAATGGAAATGCTATTAAAATAAACGGCACGATAAAACCCCCACTAAATGACTGAGATTAATACTTGGTTTTAATAAATACTAAATTAAAATGTAATTAAAAATAATAAATAAATAAACAAACCGTACTGCAAAAGTGCAAAAAAGAAAAGAAGAAAGCAAGAAAGAAAGTGATAGAAATTTTGGAATAAATGTAGAAATGCTTAAAAACACTAAATACATTGCTTTAATAAATACACCATTAAACATTAACATTGTTGATGTTAACATTGAAACTGAAACATGAGTTTGCAAAAAAAAGTAAAAAATGCTATTGCCTCAGTATTGTATTAGCAAGTAAAAGAAAAGAAGGAAGAAAGAAAGCAATGAATATATGTTTTGGAATAAATGTAAAAACACTAAATTATTAAAATAATTGCATTGTTTTAATAAATATACCAATAAATACAATGCTTATGTAAACATTGAAACTGCAACTTAAGTTTACAAAAAAAGCAAAAAAGTTAAAATTAAAAGTAAAAAAAAAAAGACTGATAGAAAAGGAAAGTAAAAAAAGGAGATTAATAAAATTGCCACATTCTTATATTTAATATTTTGGAATAAATACTTAGATAATAAAAGATGTTTAGATTAACAATTGTTCTTACATTAAATATATTGTTAATATAAACACAAAATACTACTGTATTGGTTGTTTTGTATTAAAAAAGAAAAGGATTTCACATTTATTTTACCTGAAAAATGTCAGAACTACACTGTAAAAAACAATTTGTTGAGTCAACTTAAAATAATTTGTTACCTGGCCGCCTCAAAAAAAAAAAAAGTTTATTCAACTTGAAATGTTAAATTATACCAAGTGACCACTTAGATATTTGAGTTGAATCAACTTAAAATTTTAAGGCCGCTGGGTTACTTACCCATCTGTTAAGTTTAGCAAACACAAATATCTAAGTTGTTACTTAGTACAACTTAACATTTCAAGTTGACTAAACTTATTTTAGTTGACTGAACTTAAAATTGTAAGGCAACAGGGTAACAAATTATTTTAAGCTGACTCAACAAATTTACAGTGTACTTGAAATTAGAAGATGAATATACAAAAAAGGTAAAAAAAAAAAAAAAAGAAATTTAAATAAAACAGAAACAAGGAAAGTATGAAAATACAAAAGTAGAAAAAAAGCTTGAAAAAGAAAAACTGAGATTAATACTTGGTTGTAATAAATACTAAATTAAATGCTTTTGTATTAGTATTGTATTACAAAGAAAAAGAAAAGAAGGAAGTAAGAAAGAAATCAATAAATAGACATTTTGGAATAAATTTAAAAAGTTTGAAATTATTAAGATAATGACTTTGCTTTAATAAATATACCATTAAATACATTAAAATGTTAAAATGGTAAAATAAAGTGAAACTGGTCATGAATTTACAAAAAAAGTGAAAAAAAGCGAGAAACAAGACGAAAAGGAAAAAAGCAGAAAACAAAAGAGATGATAGATAGATAGATAGATAGATAGATAGTCTCACCTGACTCAGCTGCCAGCCGTTGGCATCATGGGTAATGTAGGTGAGGTCAGGCGAGAGCTGAAAGAAAAGATGAACTGGTTGATTTGAGAAAGTTGACATAAGAATGGAAGAAACAGTCAGACTGAAAGCGACCGTTTGAAATGATGGAAACTCTTCTATCTCTGCTTTCACCAAGACCAGAAGTGGGACGCAAAACGGTTTACCAAAGCCCTCAATATCCACAAATCAATTCAAACACACTCATATTCACTTCAAGAAACAATCCGAGAAATGAACACTTATGCTTTTGTTCCTAATGAGGACGCATGAAATACGACAATGCAAATGTGTGTGTGATTATCAGTCGTGTCAGATGTGAAACTCAGCGTTTCTTCCTCTTTCAAGATGAAAGCGTCAGGCTGACTTACGGAGCCGCAGATCTCCTGTAATCCAGCGAGAGCCGTGTTTAATCCGGTCTTCATAAAGTCACACACTCATCTGTCTGTCAGAGTCAGATCCAGCTCAGCTCACGGCCAGATCAACTTCCTCTTCGCAGGAGGAAGACATCGCTCTGTTTCTCACTCGAAACGTTTGTGTCAATAAGGAAGTTGAGTCGTTAAGGGTGTGAAAGTCAAATTCACACGTGCATGAAGGAAGCTCTTCTTTAACTGACAAATTTGCTCGTCTATGGCTTCATTCACGCAGTTCTGATCAAACGCGCTTCTGTTCACACGCGCTTCGCTTACGAACCAGACTGAACTCGCTCCGAAAGATCTGGAATCCACATACACCACACATGCATGCAAAATATCTATTAAATCCTTCAGGACAAATAGAATCTGTTTTATCATTACGATTACAGGCGAGTTCAAGATGCGGATTGTTCACACTGAGGTGACTAGTTGTATATGACCATCACTAACCAATGACTAACGATCAATCAAATCTCTCAGGTTATGAAGAAATGCAGAAAATACGAGAAACTGTACGATCAGAGTCAAAATATAGACCAAGTATAAAGCAATAAAATGAAATCCTTCAGGACATAATAGAAATAGACACATTCTTCATCTGTTTTATCCACTTCATTGTCTACTGCAGTGTTACTTTAGTATTATCTTACTATTCAAATATTTATAAATATAGGAATTCACTTTCAATTCAATTTTTATTTTAATTATTTCAATTATTTAATATTTAGTATTTTATATTTTGTTATTACTATTATTTTATATTTTTAGTCATTTCAATGTCATTCATTTTAACCTTATTTTATATCAGTTCGTTTCCAAAGCAACATTTCTAATTTTTCTTTAAGTTTAAGTTTTTCATTGAAATAAAGCTGAAATAAAATATAAATATTTAATTAATGAAAATTATATTTAATATTTTGGTTAATAATAATGGCAACACTGCTCTACTTGTATAAACAGGATCATTTGCAAAATTCTCAATCCCAAATCATTTTTTAATATATTTATATTTTTAAAATTGAATCATTTCTTTTTATAAATTTAATCAATTTGATTTTCTTTTTTTTTTTTTTTTTTTTTTTTTTTAGAATTTTATGTAACATTTCTTTTACTTTTTTTATATATATTTTCAGGTTTCCTTTTCATTTTTACATTTTAATACTTTATTTAAATTTAAATCAATATTATTACATTTCTTTTTTTGTTTGTAATTTTGTTACACTTTTTTGTTTAGTACTTTAACTTAATGTTATTTATATATATTTTATATATAATTAGTTGCCAATGTCATATTTATAATTTCTATTTAATTAAATGTTTTTTCATCTAATATGTATATTTTATTTCAATTAATTATTTAATAATTTAGGTTAATAATAGCAACACTGCTCTGCGGTTGTATGAACAGGATCATTTGTAAAACTGTCAATCCCAAACAATTTTATAAATATTTTTTAAAATATATTTTCAGTTTTTATTTTCATTTGTAAAACTGAATAATTTATTTATTTATTTTTTTTTTTTGCAAACATTTCCTCTACATAATATATATATATAAAATGTATTTATTTATTTAAATTTAAACCAATATTATTATAATTTTTTTTTGTACTTCAACTTAATCTTATTTTATATATATTTTATATATAATTGGTTGCCAATGTCACATTTATTATTTTTCATTTAATACTTACATTTTATTTCATGAATGAAAATGATATTTAACAATGCTGTTGTACGAACAGGACAATCACTCCAGTAATTAAGTACGATTATCCATCCCAAACCATTAACAGGGTCTAAAAGAAGCTCAGTGCAGATGAGCTCAGCGCAGAAATCTGTTAGTACAGTCTTAATAAATAAATAAATGTGTGTCAGGGAGCATAATCCCCTTTTTCATTTGGCCGTGTTTCCTCTTCTAATCCGTGACATGAGCAGATTCTCCTGCATCGGCCTCAACAATCTGTGACTGTGAATGTGTGTGCTGGAGTTTCTAGTGTTTCTAATGCTCTTTGTTCATATAATCTCTCAGTAATGGACTTTCTATAGATAGTAGATCATTAAACAGATGATGTACTTTCATACAGCATTACATCACATCATAACACCATAATCACCTACAAACACACAAACACACATACACACACACACACACACACGCGCTGTACCCTGTGCATTGAGCTGCTTCCTGAGTTCTGTAATGGGAGCGACAGGTGTCTGATGTCACGCTGAACCACCCCGACCTACAAACACACCAGACAGACAGACAGAGAGAGAGAGAGAGGCGGAGGTGCATCAGAAACAGGCTGCATGCATGGTCAGAATTTATAGAGCCTCAAGCAAAGGTTTTACATCTCATTAATTACATTATTTGCTGGTTAATTAATCAAATTTAACACAAATTAATCACACATCACTTTGGGCTGAGAATTAAGCACTAAAGTGACATTACAAAAAGTAGCCTTAAAAAGAAATAATTAGATTCAGCATTGCATAAATAAGGAAAATACATGAATATTAATGTTTTTATGAATATTGCAAAATGACATGATTTTTTTAAAAATTAAACAAAACTCTAAACATGAAACTAAAACCTAATGAGTAAGTCATTGAATCATTCACTTAATAGATTCATTCAAACGGCTAATACATTCAGAAATGAAGCAAATGACTCTTTACGAATGAGTCACTGAATCACTGACTTGCTTGGTTCTGTTCAAATGGCTGATTCATTCAGAAATTTAGCAAATGACTCTTTACGAATGAGTCACTGAATCACTGACTCACTTGGTTCTATAGGAACAGCTGATTCATTCAGAAACGAAGCAAGCGACTCTTTATGAATGAGTCAGTGAATCCCTGACTCGCTTGGTTCTGTTCAAACAGCTGATTCATTCAGAAATGAAGCGAGCGACTCTTTATGAATGAGTCACTGAATCACTGACTCACTTGGTTCTGTTTAAACAGCTGATTCATTCAGAAATGAAGCGAGCGACTCTTTATGAATGAGTCACTGAATCACTGACTTGCTTGGTTCTGTTCAAACAGCTGATTCATTCAGAAATGAAGCGAGCGACTCTTTATGAATGAGTCACTGAATCACTGACTCACTTGGTTCTGTTCAAATGGCTGATTCATTCAGAAATGAAGCGAGCGACTCTTTACGAATGAGTCACTGAATCACTGACTCACTTGGTTCTATAGGAACAGCTGATTCATTCAGAAACGAAGCAAGCGACTCTTTATGAATGAGTCACTGAATCACTGACTCACTTGGTTCTGTTGAAACAGCTGATTCATTTAGAAACAAAGCAAGCGACTCTTTATGAATGAGTCACTGAATCACAGACTCACTTGGTTCTGTTCAAACGGCTGATTCATTCCGAAACTAAGCGAGTGACACTCTATGATAAATTCAGTGAATCCCTGACTCGCTTGGTTCTGTTCAAACAGCTGATTCATTCAGAAATGAAGCAAGCGACTCTTTACGAATGAGTCACTGAATCACTGACTTGCTTGGTTCTGTTCAAACAGCTGATTCATTCAGAAATGAAGCGAGCGACTCTTTATGAATGAGTCACTGAATCACTGACTCACTTGGTTCTGTTTAAACAGCTGATTCATTTAGAAACAAAGCAAGCGACTCTTTATGAATGAGTCACTGAATCACAGACTCACTTGGTTCTGTTCAAACGGCTGATTCATTCCGAAACTAAGCGAGTGACACTCTATGATTAAGTCAGTGAATCCCTGACTCGCTTGGTTCTGTTCAAACAGCTGATACATTCAGAAACAAAGCGAGCAACTCTTTAAGAATGAGTCACTGAATCACCGACTTACTTGGTTCTGTTCAAACAGCTGATTCACTGACTCGCTTGGTTCTGTTCAAACAACTTAATCATTCAGAAACAAAGCAGAAACTAAGAGAGAGACTCTTTATGATTAAGTCACTGAATCACTGACTCGCTTGGTTCTGTTCAAACTAGTGATACAATCAGAAAGAAGCGAGCGACTCTTTATGAATGAGTGACTGCCTTTATTAGTGAGTCACTGAATCATTGACTCACTCAATTCGTTCAAACGGCTGATTAATACAGTCTCTGATTGGTACAGTCGTTGTTTCTGGAATCTGATTGGTCGCTTACCTTTTCGCTGGTGTTGCTCTCTCGGGCTCTACGCGGAGGTTTCCACGAGCGCTCCCCGGTAACGGTGTTGACGTAGTAACAGCGTCCGGTGCCGGGATCACGGTACTGGTCCCACAGCTGCAGCGTCTGCAGGGGCCGTTGACCTGGCAACGGCCTGGGAGGCTCCGCCCACTGCCGCTTCCCCTGCTCTGACAGAGAACTCTGGGAAATGTAGGCGGAGGATGAGATCTGAGGATAGAAATGTTAAAGAGATTAGACAGAAATACGGTCCATATTTTACTGCGAATGCAGCATGTACAGTCACAGAATTATTATTATGGCGTTTATGAATATTTTTAAACTTTTATTTTTTTTAATTGGATTTTATTTTTTCTATTTTCAGTTTCCATATTCATTTTAGTAATATTATTTGATATTTTTTTATTTTTAAACATTTCTATGTAGTTTGATTTTATTATTATAGTATTATTTAGTATCATTTCATTTATTTCAGCTACTATTTTTTTTTTAAGTTCATGTAATGTATATATTTTTTCAGGAACTACAAACATTAATATTTTTAGTTTTTCTTATTTTAGTATTAGTTTTAGTATTTTTAGCACTTCAATTTTTTTTATTTTATTTCAGGGTTTTTTTTTTCAGTTGCGCAAAAATTTTTAATAGTTTTAGTTTCAGTTTTCTTATTTCAGTTTCACCATTTTTTTTTTTTAGTTTTCTTGTTAAGTTTGTGGTTTTAAAATATCAAAAATAATCTTTTAGATTTTAATCATTTTAGTTTGTTTCCTTATTTTAGTTTCGGCTTTAGTAAGTTTAGTACTTCCACATTATATTTTATTTAAGTTATTTTTTAATGACCAAAAGTGATCCTCAGTAGCTTTAGTTTCAGTTTTCTTATTTCAGTTTTAGTTTATTTTAGTACTTCAACTTTTCAGTTTTCTCATTTCTATTTTTTCAGTTTTTCTTTTGCATATTTGATATTTTATTTCAGCTTTATTACCAAAAATGATTTTGAACAGTTTGTTTTTCTCATTTCAGTTAATTTAGTACTTAATCTTCTTATTTTTTAAATATTTTATTTCAGCTTCAATTACTGACAAACCATTTTTAATAGTTTTAGTGAAGAATAACAACAGTGTTTCTAACACATTTTGGAGCACAAGGATGCATGAAATCAATCTCAGAGAGTGAGAGTTCAGCCCTAACGCTGATGTAATTTTGCTTTCAAAACATTGTTCTGTTTCAGCAACACTCACTGAGCCAATCACGGGATTTAAACCTGTTTAAAAAGCAATTACTGCATTTCTTTTTGGTTCATGCAACCATGATTTCTGATGCAATCCTCTTAGTGTGCGTCTAATTTGTGTATGTGGGACTAATTAGTACGTATGCAAGATTATCCAGGTTTAAAGGTGGACAGAGGTGAACTTAAAGAGTGCATTTTTGGACTAAGAGCGAGCGTGGTGTATCAGTGCGGTTTCAGACGTACAAGCACTAAGTAAGAAAACAGCTTGAAGCCACAACTGTCAAGAGGAAGTGGCCTAAAACACAGACAGACACGACAATATGAACAATACAGAGAGAAGGAAGAAAAACCATTAGATGCCAGCGAACAATAAAAAAGCCGAACATAAAAGGTTTGCTGATGTCATTTCATGCACTTAAAAGCTCTGGCGACTGGATTAGGGTGCGTTTATGTGCTGTAAATCTCTGAGGAGATGCTGCGTACGGACGGATGTTTCCTGAGGTGAGAACGCTGTAGATCTGGATTATATAACTCATCTCTGTGATGCCATATGGCCACGCGGCGTGAGCGGGACGAGCGTCATGCCACAGACAAACAGCAGGTGTCTCTCTCTCTGACATCGGCCACGTTTGACTCCTGGATCACAATACAGTATTCAGGAGTATTACAGGCTTCAGTACGGAATAAAACAGGCTGTTGAAAGCGAGTCGGTTCGTTTGAAGCTCAAACACTGATGTTGTTTTGCAGGGGAAACGGTTAAAATGAAGCCTTGAACTTTTTCCACTGAGCCGTGTGTGAGCGTATGAGAGCGTCACACCCTGGAAACACAAGCAGACGGTGACATTATCACCGTAAATGCAGAAATTAAACACTAGAATCGACAGAGTTAAACAAACTAGTGCATGAAACATGACGAGATTTAACCCTGGCATTATATGAAATAATGTTTAAAATGCAACAGTGTATTTATTAAATGTTACAAATGTATCATTACTGATCCATGAGATGAACAGCTGTTTTACTCAGAGACTCAAACTCAGCAAAAATATGAATTTGCTGTAGATGCTGATATTTATATCATGAAATTCTAATGCTTGTGATGTAAATCAATGAGATCTTAAAGGAGAAGTCCACTTCCAAAACAGAGGTTAACATATAATGTAGTCACCACCTTGTCATTCAAGATGTTCGTGTTTTTCTTTCTTCAGTCGTAAAGAAATTGTTCTTTGAAACATTTCAGGATTTTTCTCCATAATGATATGGTCCCCTGATTTTGAACTTTCAAAATACAGTTTAAATGCAGCTTCAAACGATCACAAATGCGGTTGTAAACGATCCCAGCCGAGGAAGAAGGGTCTTATCTAACATAACGATTGGTTATTTTTATAAAAATAATACCATTTAAATACTTTTTAATGTCAAATGCTCGTCTTGTCTCACTCTGTCTGGACTGTTTTTGTTCCGGTTCATGTCAGTTAGTGTATGTCGAAAAACTCCCATCTCATGTTCTCCCTCAACGTCAAAATCATCCTATATCACTGTTTTACCTTTTTTGTTAAGGGTGTTTGATCTTCTTTGCATGTTCACTTTGCAAAGACTGTGTCTGTTCTTCTGCAGCGATGTAGGATGATTTTAAAATGATTTTTGAAGTTGAGGGAGAAAATATGATTGGAGTTTTTCGACGTACCCGAACTGTCTTGAGTCAGAATACACAGAGTTCAGGGGGAGAAAGACGAGATGAGTCTTTGAGAATAAAACGTATATAAATTGTTTTTTTTTTTTTAATGAAAATAACCGATTGTGTCGCTAGATAAGACTCTTCTTCCTCGGCTGGGATCGTTTACAACCGCATTTGTGATCGTTTGAAGCTGCATTTAAACTGCATTTTGGAAGTTCAAAATCAGGGCACCATATCAGTCCATTATATGGAGAAAACTGCTGAAACGTTTTCCTCAAAAAACATAATTTCTTTACGACTGAAGAAAGAAAGACATGAACATCTTGGATGACAAGGGGGTGACTACATTATATGTGAATTTTTGCTCTGGAAGTGAACTTCTTTAATATAGTAGAGCAGATACTTGCATAAAATGATGTAAATATGAGTGGTCACTCTATATCTCCAATAATGTGTCTTAGTAAGATGAATTTGAAATGATCCAAACATATAATGCAATGCAATCCAATGATGATTGAGAGATGAACAAACAAATGTTCCTCAAAAGATCCTGGTGATCAGATTTGAGACTAAAAAATGATTCATGGAGAATCAAGTCAAGCTGCTTCAGTCCAGTAAGTGTTCAGTCTGGAAATATGACTATAGTTATTCTGACGTTTACTTGAGAAAAATCAGATGTGGACGTTTGTACAATTACACTATAAGAACTTTTACTTGATAAAAATGTGTGCAACATTTAGAGCTTTAGAAATTGGTTTTGTAGAGTTATAAAGTGTGCATGTGCCATCTCTAAGTGTCCAAATATATATAGACTGAAGTAACCGTTTTATTGTGTACATGCAGAGTGATGTCACTTCCTGTCAGTTTCTATGTGGCAATGCTCTAAACTCAGCTGCAGGACTGTAGAGCTTTTCAGCACTACAACAATAACAATCTAAACCGCTGAAATCACCATGAGTGGCACAAGTCTTCAGCAATTAGTAGAAATGGACAAATTATCCCCCGCAATATTTGATACTGACGCTCCGCTTGTTATTAGAATCACAATGTTTAAAAGTTACATTTTCAGGCTGCTCTGCCTCATCGATGACAAAATGATTGAGATGCCAATCAAATTGACCCTCAAAGAGGGCGGGGCTTTACTGTTTCACTGTTTTAAATTGAAAATATACTAATTCATAACTGAATGTGACTGGACAAAACAATATTTTGCATTTTTAACATAAGCATACAAATATGACTTAGAAACGGTTCAAACTGCTTACTTAACAAGACATGATTACGGCCTTGGATTTAATAGTAGCTATAAGAAATCTGATGCTTTCAGCTGTTTCATCTGTTTAACCCACAAGATAGAATTAAAATAAATAAATAAATAACTATAAAAAATCACACAGTTATTGGAAGTTTGTTTCCACCACTGAATAAAAAATGAAAAGGTAGTTGAAACTTTTATCTGAAGCAAGTCTGACTTTTTTTCTCAGAATTGCTTGACCTTCAAACCTTCAATTCTGACTTTGCAGCATGCAAATGTGAGTTTGTATCTCACTGTTCTGAGAAAAGAGTGAGAATAGCAAGGGAAAAAAAATCCCAGTTCCTTTTTTATTTTTGAATAAATGGCAGAAACAGGCTTCCGTAGTTTCTCATAGGCAGCAATGAGACAAAATAAAGACTTTTGTGGCTTCTTCAATCTTTCTCTCTATGTGACCCAGGACCACAAAACCAGTCATAAGCGTAAATTTTTTTTTTTCAACTATTTAAAAATCAGGAATCTGATGGCGCAAAAAAAATAAAAATATCTGGGGAAATCACCTTTAAAGTGTCCAAATGAAGTTCTTAGCAATGCATATTACTAATCAAAAATTAAGTTATGATGGAACATGATCTTTACTTGATTTTGGCATTAAAAAAAATCAATCATTTTGACCCATACAACGTATTTTTGACTATTGCTACAAATATACCCATGCTACTTAAGACTGTTTTTTGGTCCTTTAGAGTTCCAGAAGAGATCTCGATGATGTCTCAAACTGATTAAGATCCCAAAGTCTGAATATGAGCTCAAACATGTCTCATAAAAATAATTTACATTGGCTGACACGACAAACTCATTCAGAGGAATGTTAGGAGACAAACCTGATACTCAAATGAAACAAGGTTCGTGAGCTATAAAGAGCGACGTTTGGGTGACGTTCTCTCTGTGGTGTGTGTAAGTGTTGCTCGATTGGCTGTCAGTGATGTTGCTGGCCTCTTTATCTCAGGCGGGATGTAGGACGGGACGGGCCGGTCCGGCACAGGCTGGCATCGCTCTGTGTGTGTGTGTGTGTGTGTTGTGTA
The DNA here is from genome assembly GCF_022985175.1 of Labeo rohita. Taxonomy (NCBI): domain Eukaryota; kingdom Metazoa; phylum Chordata; class Actinopteri; order Cypriniformes; family Cyprinidae; genus Labeo; species Labeo rohita. The sequence continues at coordinate 34,761,959 of NC_066874.1, read as the reverse complement.
ACGGCTCCTCTGTGTTTGATCGCCTAGAAAAAGTCTTTTCTGGCACACCGCGACCACGGCTTTCAGCAGGGATTGTATTTAAGGATCTACTGTACAGTATATCGAGAGCTGCTTAAAAATTCAAACTCCAGTACGAGTGTGAGACACGCACTTATGTGAAATATGAGAGTGTGTGTTTGTTTTGTGTGCATATAGCCAAAAAGTAAATAAATCAAATAATATTCAAACATGTTTTACAAGAAAATACTATTTCAGTCTTTCTGCTATACATTTTCCCATTTAATTCAGTGGTACTTTCCATTTTTTGTAATCATTTGTGAAATTTACTAGCAATTTCTGACTAAAAAATGTTTCTACATCAAATTAAGTCTGGGATTTAATTATGATTAGTGATTTCAAAGTAAAAATGAGTGATTTATAAATATATTAGGGCTGTCAACTGATTAATCATGATTAATCGCACACAAAATACAAGTTTGAGTTTGCCTAATATATTTGTGTGTACACTGTGTAATTATTACGTATATATAAATACACACAAATTAATGTATACATTTAAGAGAAATATGTTGTGTACAAAATATTTTTTAGAAATTATATAAAAATTATAATAAATACATATACTTGTAAATATTTCTTAAATATATACATGAATGTGTTTGTAATTATATATTTATATAACATATATTATATTATTATTTATTATATTATTAATATAATTATTAATTACAATTTATATATTGTATTTTTTATTGCACACAGTACACACATATATTAGACAAACTTAAACTCAAATATATATATATATATATATATATATATTGCTTTTTATCTATAATATATTGTTATTATATATTATATATCTATCACTATATATCGATACGTTTTTACTGATATATATATCATATATAAATAAAATTTTTAGCCTAATTTTTTTAACCAATTGAATATCGCTTGTTCCACAGACATTTTAACTATATTCATACTTTTTAATTCAGTAATTAAAATGTAATTAATTAATTTGTATGTATTTAATTAATTCTAATTATTGTTAATTGTAATTATTTTCATAATTACAGATTTATGCTAATTCTAAGCGATTTAAATGCATTTTGAAAATATGATTTTATAACATTTTTTGAGTGAATATTATATACATTTCAACCATGTTCATACATTTTAACTAAATAAATGTATTTGTTTTCATAATAAACATTTATGCTGATTCTAAGTAAGTGCATTTTGAAAATAAGAAATTGATTGACTGATTTTTAAAAGTATATATCTTACATAAAATATATATTTTATAGTTACATTATATTATATTATGTTTTCATTATAAACATTGATGCAGATTCTTGAATGAATGTGAAAACAGTTAAATAATTTAAAATCACAATAAAAAAGAAAAACAAGAAACATATTGCATTTTAAAGGAGAAAGACGGAAATAATTTTTTCTTGTAAAACACACCAGCAATCTTTGTTTTATTTACAATTTACTACATGAATTAGAGCATTTGCTTAGAAATGAGTATCTTGTGGCCTGAATGTGTCTGTAATCCCTGATTATTGAGTTTAAAGACACGAGGAAACCAGAAAAAACAGTCAAACAGTTGGAGAGAAAGGAAAAAGAGCTGATTTGCATGATATTGAGAGATTATAAGCGTCAGTTATATTAATCTGATGACTCCCGTGCGTTACCTGTATGTGTCCCTGCGTGTGTCTGCGTGTGGCCGCGTTCACGTCCCACTGGCTGTAGGATTTGGTCGGGCTGCTCGGGCCCGGGTTGGGCCGGTTCGGGTCCTGGTACGGGTTTTGGGGCAGGTTGCTGGAGCTTTGGCTGCGGGCGATCGGGACCCCGGGACTCAAAAAGCCGGCCGGAACCGAGAGGTGACCCGAGGGCGAGGCGGAGGAACCGGAGAGGGGTAACGTCGGGAAACGTCCTCGCGCTGAGACTCCGCCGGAGTGTTTGTCCATCAAGGCACTGCTGCAGTTGAGATTCTCCATGGAACGACAGAACTGCTTATCAGGCACTGAGAGAAACGACACACAAAACAGGCAAATTAGACCTTAAAGAGACAGTTCATCCAAAACTCGCCCTTATGTACTTAAAATGTATGTTCTTTTGTACTTTCAAGTGCATTTTGGAGTGAAAACACAAACAATTTTGACTTATTCACAGAAATGAAGTGAACTTACCAACTATATATAAAAATTGCTTGTATAAATTATACACATATATTATACATTTTTACTGATATATTTATCATATATAAATAATTTTTTCAGTCTAATTTTTTTCAACTAATTCAATATTGCTTGTTCCACAAATATAAATAATATATACCTATTTATAAATAAATAAATAATATACCTATTTATATTTTAGATTTAGAATTTTAGTTTATATTTTTCAAAAAAAAAATTTGATCACTTTTGGATGAACTTTGTGCTCACATTTAATACATATGTTGCCAAAACATTAAAAAAAACATTTTTTGTGGGGGGGTTAGTTTTTATTTTATTTTTTATGAAATTAATACTTCTGTTCCTCAAGACTGCATTAAATTGATCAAACGTGACAGTAAAGACATTTATAATGTTACAAAAGATTTTTATTTCAAATAAATGCTGTTCTTTTGAACTTTCTATTCATCTGTAAATCCTGAAAAATAAAATGCATCACCGTTTCCACAAAAATATTGGGCAGCACAACTGTTTTCAACATTGATAATAATCAGAAATGTTTGTTGAGCAGCAAATCAGTATATTAGAATGATTTCTGAAGGATCATGTGACACTGAAGACTGGAGTAATGATGCTGAAAATTCAGCTTTGATCACAAAAATAAATTGCATTTGAACAGATATTCACATAGAAAACAGCTAGTTTAAATTCTAATAATATTGCACAATTTTACTGTATTTTTGATCAAATAAATGCAGCCTTGGTGAGCAGAAGCAGACTCCCAACTTTTGAATGGTATTGTTTCTAATTAACTATATAAGGAGCTTGTATACCTGAGCCGTGCGTTTGCATACAGGGTGTGAGGGAACCTCGTGGAATCATCTTGAAACTCTCACATGCTGATTGGCTGGACGACAGCGCGGGGCGGAACTGGCTGACGGGCAGCTCGATGACGTACGTCGCCGGCACATATATGGGTTTGACCTTCGCTCCGACCCCGATCTTCCGCGCCTGCCACCAGTCCGCATTCGTCTTCTTCAGCAGCAGAAAGCGCTCGCCCTCGTGTATGGAAACCAGCCGGCCGTCGGCGGCGCGGTACGAGTAATCATACTGAGCCTCCAGAATCACAGTACTGCCCAGCCTGGACCCCGACCCGCTTTTACCCGCGCCCGGGCTGCTCACGGACGGGATGACGGTTCCACGGCGCCAGCTGCCCGACAGCATGGTTCCTCTCAGTGACACGCGGAGGGTGATAGTTGGACACGGACACCGCCAGAGTGAGATGAGAGGACGGGCACGCAGGGCGACAACACAAGTGCCATGATCTGAAACAAAAAGGCTTGTTACACTCACAAAATAACATACTGATATTATGCCAGTAAACACAGAAATGTGTCATTCCATCACACCTCTGCAGTGAATGGGTGCCGTCAGAATGAGATTCCAAACAGCTGATAAAAACATCACAATAATCCACAACACTCCAGACCATCAGTTAACATCTTGAGAAGACAAAAGCTGTAACAAATCCATCAAGACGTTTTTAACTCAAATCTGAGTCCATAATCCATAATAACACTTCCTCCAGTGATAATGTCAGTGAATCTCCTATTCTCTCCTGTTGTTTCTCACATCAAAATCCAGCCACATATTTGTTTAGAGCTGTTTTGACTGTTAACGGTGCTTGATCTGTGCAGATTTCTCTCCTGATTCAGACCGACTGAATTTTTACTGAAGGAAGCATCATTTTATGGACTCATAATTTATCCAGCAGCAACAGTTTGCAGTTAAAAACTCATTAATGATGGATTTGTTTCATCTTTTGTCTTCTCAAGATGTGAACTGATGGACTGGAGTGGTGTGGATTATTGTGATGTTTTATCAGCTGTTTGGACTCTCATTCTGACGGCACCCATTCACTGCAGAGGATCCAATGTTGAGACAGTAATGGAATGCTACATTTTTCCAAATCTGATAAAGAAACAAACTCAGCTATATCTTGGATGTCCTGAGATTGAGGACATTTTCAGCAAATTTTAAAAATTTCTCTCTCATTCTGACGGCAAACATTCACTGCGCAAAATACTACTCTATACACTGAAAGATTTCTCTCCTGATTCAGACCAGACCACTTTTTCACTGCAGGAAGTTTTATAATGGATTGAAAATGTCTTAATGATGGATTTGTTTCAGCTTTTGCCTTCTCAAGATGTGAACTGATGGACTGGAGTGGTGTGGATTACTTGTGGATTATTGTGATGTTTTATCAGATGTTTGGACTCTCGTTCTGACGGCACCCATTCACTGCAGAGGATCCATTGCTGAGACAGTGATGGAATGACACATTTGTACAAATCTGATGAAGAAACAAACTCAACTACATCTTGGATGAACTAAGGGTGAGCACATTTTCATATGACAGGATATGAAAAGTAGCTTCTAGAAAACTGGAAATAAATGCTGTTTTTACTTAAAATTCACTCAAATTTTGAAAGCTCAAAATGTACAGTTAATTGGTTTGACCAATATATTGATCTATTTTGTGTTCAAAATTTACTTGTCCGTGTAACTGTATGTTATTGGCATGTTAGTGATCATAAAATAACTTAACATTAAAAAAACACATTGTCTAGTTGCAGGGTTTTCCAAACTGAGGCTTGAGAGTTGGTGAAAAGCTAATAATTAAGTATATCATAAAAAAGAAAATGAAGAATAAATAAATGAATAAATAACTTAACTGAATCATGAAGTATTTTATTAAATGTGTCCGTGGAAGGTCATAAGGGTCGATTTTTTTTTTTTTTTAATTAAGATTTATACATCATCTGATAGCTAAATAAATAAGCTTTTCATTGATGTATGGTTTGTTAGAATAGGACAATATTCAGTCAAGATACAATTGTTTGAAAATCTGGAATGTGAGGGTGCAAAAAAATTCAAAATATTGATAAAATCACCTTTAAAGTTGTCCAAATGAAGTTCTTAGCAATGCATGTTACTAATCAAAAATGAAATTTTGAAATATTTACGACAAGAATTTTGCAAAATGATCCTAATGAATTTTGGCATAAAAGAGAAATTGATAATTTTGACCCATACTATGTATTTTTGGCTCTAGGTACAAATATACCCGTGCTACTTTAAACTGGTTTTGTGATCCAGGGTCACAAATATTTAAATATTTTATTAAAATATTAACTTAAAATCTCAGACAATAAAAGTAAGTTACAACAACAGTCCTATAATGAACAAGAATCCATTATCTAGTCCATCCACACTTCAGAAGAACTGCTCAACCATCAGTTCGCAACGATGATGCTAACGTGGGCATTAATGCACCGCCGATATTTGTGGTGTGTGAACTGATGGCTGATAGACTGAGAGTTTGCACGCTCTACGCTGGCAACACAGAAAGGCTTTTAACACAAACATTCAGTGTGTGTGTGTGTGTGTGTACCTGGTATTCCCCACAGTACGTTCCCTACATTGGAAATATCCAAAATCCTTGTCCTTGTTGAGATATTTAATGAGGAAACAAGCTTATACATCACAGAATGAAGTGCTTGAAAATGTAAAAATGCCTGTAGTTTTGTGTGAAGGGTAGGTTTAGGTTAAATACAGTTTGGACAGTAGAAAAAAGGATAATGATAGGAATACGTGTGTGTGTGTGTGTGGGTGGGTGGGTGGGTTTACTGATAATCCTCAGCATGTTCTGATAATCCTCACTACAAAGTAGGATGCTAAATGACCCTTAATGTAACATGGGCTCCAAACGTCTGAGACCACAAGAGAAAATGCATTTATGCATCTCTTGTTAATTGTTTTCATTACAAATTGTTTTAGCAACATAACAACTTGAGTTGCGTTATATGAAAATGTCTCCGTATTTTGTCTCTTCAGCTGTAAAATGATCAATTATTCATCTACTTAAACTCTTCAAAATAAAGGATCTTTATTGCTTTACTGGCATTGATAGTTCCATGAAGTACCTTTAACATCCATGGACCTTTTTGAATGCACAGAAGCATCTTTATAATGGAAAAATATTTGGATTATTAAAATGTTCTTCACACCTAATGACCGTCTGATTTATAGATACAGCTATATAAACAAGTTTTCTATTGATGTATGGTTTGTTATGATAGGACAACATTTGGCCGCGATCCAACTATTTGAAAATCTGGAATCTGAAGGTGCAAATAAATTTAAATATTGAGAAAATCACCTTTAAAGTTGTCCAAATGAAAAATTAATTGTATATCAAAAATTAAGTTTTGATATATTTATGGTAGGAAATTGACAAAATATCTTCATGGAACATGATCTTTACTTAATATCCTAATGATTTTTGACATAAAAGAAAAATCTATAATTATATATATAATTATTATTATTATTATTTTTTTTTTAAGCAATAAACATTCGTTTTAAATGTGGCTTTGAATCTCAGATTTTCAGCTCATGGTTTCTGTGTGTTTCTGTAGTGATTCTATCACACAAACGCTCGGATGCCTTTTGTAATGTCAGAGTAATACGGTTGTGTGCGATAGCAAAAGCAAACATTGTCTCTGTGAGAAATAAGGAGATGAAACGTAACATGCAGAAAACAGGAAACCACACGCGCTTCACCGGCACCAGAGTCCAACAGACTCACAGCGGCTCCAGCAACGAGAAACTAACCAGAAAACACTCAGAAGCCTCCTTCCTTCATCATTCACCGGCCTGACTCACTTAGAACATATGCTAAAAAACACACACGCACACGACAGGCCTTCACAGACACCTCATAGTTTCACACTGAAGGATTGAGCACACACACACACACACACACGTTTGTTTTTGTGAATTGTGGGGACTTTCCATAGACTTCTATAGATTTATACTGACCAAACGATATTGTCTATCCCCTAACCCAACCCTAACCCTAAACCTAGCCCTCACAGAAAACATGTTTGCATCGTTACACTTTCAGATAAACATCATTTACTATTTTTAATCATTTTTTAACATTGTGGGGACATTTCAGGTTTTACTATCCTTGTGGGGACATTTGGTCCCCACAATGTAGCAAAAACAAGCACACACACACACACACACACACACACACACACACAGAAACAAGAACAGACACAGACATGTTTGTTTGGCTGTTTTAGTGAGGACATTGCACAGACTTCCACTGATTTTCTATCAGGTTAAGGATATTTTCTATCAGAAAACATAACCTTGTACCCCTAAACTTACCCATCACACAAACATGTGCAGAACACTAGATTTACATCAGAACATCTTTTGATTTATAAGCTGTTTTAACTAGTGAGTAGCAGTCAGATGTCTCACTATTCGGTTGGCAAAATATGTCACACTGTAAGTGAGGACATTTGGTCCAAAACAACTATAGTCAAAACAAGAACACACTCACACAGACAAAAACAGACGCACGCATTGTGGCAAAAACAAGTGATTTCCTACAGAGCAGCTCAAATCTGCTGTAAGCTCCATCTGTGCCAAGAGTGAAGGTCACCGATCTCACGCCTGACCTTACATGAAGAAAGAGAGAAAACGAGACATGATTCCATCTCAACACACACGAACACGCGTGTGTTTACTCCTACAGCGTCTGCATGATAATGTTAAAATAATGTCAAACGCTAAACTAGATTTCACATTTGTGGAAGGAAGTGCAAATGGTGTTTGCCAGAACCTGCTATAAGTTCGTAAACATTCGGGATGCAATTACACAGATACGGTACAAAATAGTCACATTTAAAAAGATGATAGATTTTATTGATTAGATGTAATTTTCGAAATATTCTCTGCATATTACGAGAGCTTGTCACCCAGCGATAAGCACTGTTATTAAACGAAATTGATGTTAAATAGTGGGATAGTCTTTCAGATCCGAAACAGGGATGATGTTTTTATCTAGTGACAGAAGATGACGGTTTTCAAGTGGCAGTCTATAGAGCAATGGATAAAAAGGTAAATCTGATTTATATTTAAAAATTCTGACTTTATTCTTGCAATTCAGAGATTATATCCCACAATTCTAATAAGGAAAAACAAATCGTCATTCTCTCTTTTCCCCTCGGCTCAGAAAAAACTCACCGACAAACTCACTATTTTTGAGTTCAGTCGAGTTATAAAGTCAGAATTAGGAGATATGAACTTGCATTTGTGAGAAAAAAAAAGTCTGAATTGTGAGATAAAATAAATAAATGTTATTTAAAAATGTTACAAGTAATTGTAGGGCTAATATGTGAACAGCATATGTGAATATTACGTAGACCTATTGTTTAAATCAAATTTATGCTTTAAAAGTACAGTATTCATAGCAGTTTTCATCCATAGCATGTCTGTTTAAATATATGCGTTTAGCTTCAAATGGCGTCTTTGATGACAGTATTTCATAAAAATGATTTGCATTCTGATTTTGACATCAAAAGGCACAAACATAGATTTTTCCTCTTATTCCATGGATTTTACCCATTTGCCTCCACTTGTTACCAGTGTTTTTCTGCAACCACTATGCGTGCGCAGCTGCAGGTGAAGTAACTGTGACGTCTACTCCAAATTGGTCTGTTGCTAGGGTATTCTGGGTGGTTGCCAGTTGGTTGCTAGGGCACTGCTACAAAGTTCCTAATTTGTTCTAAAGTAACAGCACGCAAGTCATTCATATTCAAAAGTGCAGCGTGAACATTCTGCTAAACATCTCCTTTAGTGTTTCTCAGAAGAAATCGACATTAGAGTGAGTAAATGATAACAGAATCTTTATTTCTGTCTAAACTATTCCTTTAAGTTAATTTGAAACCAGAATATTCCTTTAACATTCAGAAAAGTTTATATGTGCGATACGGGCGGCGTGTGTGTGATGGTGTTGTTGATGTGCCATTGAGCTCCACTTTTGCCCTTCACTCTTTCTGCCCTGTTGCTGTGTTGCTCGGGATCTGTGCGTCAGAATCCACCAATAGAATTCCGCCTGAAATCTTTCGGCGCTGCTGATTGGTCAGTCGTGAAAGATGATATTGCTTGATGTGATGCAAAGATTGGGACATTCGTACACTCACTTTCACTGTCTTCATAATTACAGCGTTTGCTTTGGTGTTTGTCTTCAATGATCTTAAATCAGCGAGACATTTACCCTACACACACACACACACACATAAGGGAACACTGTGTCATTCGGTCACTGTACAATGACTCATTATGATCCGTTTGACTGGTGAATTAATTGATTAACCTCGTTTGCAGGCACAGAGTGTACGATTGCATTGTGTGTGTATCAAAACTCCGCTGTTGTCCACTCTGGACACTACATGTGACTAGTGTTGTGTAGATGAGTCCTGGTATCCACAAACACACAGCGAGCACAAATCAATGGATGAATCACTGATGCGAACTGATCCGTGTGAGTGTGTGTTTGTGTCTTTGTGTTTTCTCTCTATATTGTCGAGTTGATCAGGTAATAAGGACTGAGGTATGAGGTTGTGGCTGCTGTAGTGTGCCATTTACCTCTTCATGTTATCCTGTTCAACCTCAAATACAAAACCACACACACACCCCGTCAGCAACCATGTCTAATAATATCAACGCATCAGATGGCGGTAAACTTATGGTTAAACATCTGAACTGCTAAACAAACACGTCACATTTGGTCGTGACCCACAAACTAGAATTCACAGACTTAACTAGTCATCATTATGCAATTTCAGGGAAAAACCATTAAACTCCGCTCATGCTGAGAAGGCATTAAACTGAACTTCTAGAATTATTACGTGTAAGGAATTAATACTTTTATTCATCACAGACGCATTAAATTGATCAAAAGAGACAGAAAAGACATTTATAAAGTTAGAACAGATTACTATTTCAAATAACGACAAATCAGAAATGTTTCTTAAACAGCAAATCAGCATATTAGAATGATTTCTGCAGGATCGTGTGACACTGAAGACCAGAGTAATGATGCTGAAAATTCAGCTGTGCGTCACAGAAATAAATTACATTTTACAGTATATTCAGATAGAAAAAAGTTATTTTGAATTTTAATAATATTTCACAATTTTTGCTGTATTTTTGACCAAATAAATGCAGCCTTGGTGAGCAGAAGAGACATTAGTGTACAGTAAATGTAGTTCATCTGTAGTTTGACACTGACATGACAAACACTCTGACGCAGCTCTTTATAGAGATCAGACATTATAACTATCACATCCAACAGCTCAGAGAGCCAGAGGCATCATTTATAGAGAACAAGCGTTGATAAAATGCAAATATGTCACATGCCGACTCTAAAAGTACAGCTAGTGGAAAGTATTTGTGTCATAAAAAGCATAAGCCTTTCTACAGCAATCATGCAACAGTATTTAATGAGTATGTAACCCTGGGTTAAAGCCACTAGTGAACCTTGGGTTTTACAAGCATAATATTAATAATGTTATCACTGCTTTTAAGCCTGTGGTACAATGCTCTGTTCCTTTGTTAGAATTAAACTAAACCAATAAAAAAACACTTTTGTTAAAATAAAACAAGTACTAACTAAAGAAAACTGAAAACATGAAGATACGTGATTCAAAAACTATAATATTAAAAAATAATACTGAAATAACAGTGTCCTGCTCTGGCGATAACACTGAATTTTAATAGTAACAAAGATAAACAGTGTGAGATACTAATGTGTGAAATAAGAAACAGAAACACAAAACCCCAAAACCCAAACATAAAGTGTGACAAGCCTAATAGATGTTAATCAAGCTAATTTAATGAATTATATTGCTGTGATATAAAGCTTCAGCTCATAAGCTGCTCTAAATGTCTCTGAGCGTCTCTGCTGGATACTGAAGCTTTATCAGATGAACTTGTGTTTATTTAGCTATAGCTCCAGGTTAAATCTGACTGAAACTGCCTTTGGAGACATCCAGAGATGCGCTCAATCAGAAAAACTGTTCTTAAATAAAATATTTCATTAATATATTAATCATTTTGATGAAAAGGTAATTAAACACGTTATTTAATTAAATAAAACCCTTTACAGCCTTTATGTATAATGCATTATAAAGGTATTCATAATAAACATTATAATGCATTATATCTTTTATCAAATAATTGTCATTTAAAATGCATACTAATATCTGAAGCTTTGTTTGTCATGTGTTTGAATGCATTATACTGTATAACGCTGTAGCAATGTATTATAATGCATTATAACTGTGATTGCAATTGCAAGAGATCATACAATGCATTATAAGGTGCACTGCACGGCATATTTAATTAATGCATTAAAGTCTTTTTATAATGCATGCATATAAAGGCTTTATGCAAAGTGTTACTAAAAATCTTTTAGGGTTTGGTTTAGTTTGCAGTTGTTATAATTAGATTTACATAAAAATAACAGAAGTCTATGATGTGTCCTCATTTAGAGTGTGTGTGCGTGTGTGTGTGCATTCAGCAGGAAGAGCCCCATGGCTGTAAGCTTTTTCCATTACGATCTTTTGAACACAGTCAGATCGACCTACAGCGACAGACAGACACATCCAACACTAAATCAACACTACAGTAACAGACAGATGCACCTAAATGTATAAGTAGATCATAAAATCATTGCTGACAGTGGGTTTGATGATCTAAACTGGCTTATTAGAACTTGACAGCATGAGATTTCACTAAAAAGTCTAAAAAATTCAGTTTAGAGTCAGAAAAGAAAACAGGAATTGTGATATAGCCTAATGTGCTAATTAAACTTCGTAAGTCTAGATTAGGTCCTAGATTTCATGAAATAAATATCAGCGGTGCACGTTTCAAAGTAAAAATGCGGCGTTGTTGTGCATTTTTACAGTCTGGCCATTTTAAAGCAGTTCCCGATCAAAAAATAGCATGCATTTATGACATTAGATTGCTTATGATTTACTGCTGATGAATTATGACAGTGTTTACTTATATTGTAATATGTTGTAGATGGTTGTAGCAAAGCATAGACCTTTCAAAACAAGAGTCCCATAAATAAGGGTTGAAACAACTTTCACCTAGCAATTGCTAGTAAATTTTACAAACAATTACAAATTGAAGCAAATGTGAAATTTCGAAAGGCTGAAATATTATTATCTTGTAAAACACACTCCTATAATTTATTTGCACAGTATATTTGGGGCTTGTTTATAATTAAAACTATATTATTTGATAACTTCTCTTATCACACTCCTAAATTTCTCAACCGCTTCTGTTGTTTTTGTGAAACACGACCCAGATAGACAGATCAATCACACAAGTGCATTTGTTCATAATCTTACACAATAACAAATATGATTTTGCCATTAAAACGTCTTTGTTTTCATTTCTTTAATCATTTATGTCATGAGTGCTTGAGCATTTAGAGTTTTAACTGGCTGGTAAAGAAAGTGCAATGAACTTTGGCAGCACTTTATAAAAGTAGGGCATCAACTAAACATACGTTTCAAATTTAGTAGGCTGAAATGTTTTACGGCATATTTCCTCTTCCTGTTTATGTAGGAACTGCAGAACTGAGGCAGCAATTCATTTGTGATTTAGCTTGGAGAAATACAGAAGGCAGTGCAGAAAGTTCTTAAGAACAGTCAGTGAACTTCACCCTAAAATCACAGATTTCGACTGCGACTGGATGTCAACCGAAAGCTCAAGTTATAAACGCACTAAATATACAGATTATGTACAGCGTTTCGGATTTGTGTGAGTGTGTGTTCTAGGACACGTTTCATAAGACAAACCGGATGGACAAACAGCAGGCATTCAGCAGTTCTGACGAGATGATAAAGCCACAGTCAATCTGAAACTAACAGGCGAGGAAACGCTGCAAAAAATAATCTGCTTCATTCATGGGATTTTCAGAAAGAAAACGTTTATGCACCAGATTTATGACGGCACGACTTTACAGCAAAGCACATTTGCTTTGTTCTCCAGTTGTGCAAAAGACTGTTACGCAATTTTACATTAAACGTGGCACTTCTTATATAAATGAACACAATGCTGTTCCTGGTACCAGATCAGACTCCAGCCGGCCTGGAAAGAAAACTCTTCAGAAATCAGAAATATCTGAATCGTTTCTCCTACAGACAACAAGCCTTCATTGTCTCTCCATTTCCTGCTTCTCACAAAAGATCTCAACTGTGCTCAACTTAAATACTAAAGCCTGCCATCAAAAGTTCTAGATCTCAACATAAACTCTGACATTTTATGCTCTGAGCTGTTCGGGTTCATTTTAGAGCTCTGAAGTCTACTTTGTGATGTTTAGTGACTCATCTGTGTCATGTTATAATCTAGTCTCAAAGCAATGAAATGCCATCAGTGAGCCGATCAAGCTTATAGATCATCGGCTCGTGTCGGCCCGTGACGCTCACACTCGTGTCATACAGTATATTTCACTCCGAACGCAACCCAGAACGTCTCACGGCTCGATGGTTCCTCTCAGATTCGAAGTGACAGCACAGCGGGAGTCTCACTTAGAGCAAGCCTAAGATACCATCACATGTTACCAAATGCAATAACTCAAGAATAACTCAACCACAAAAAAAAAATCATATTGGTCAAACATGCATCTGAATATTCAGAGAGAGAGAGATTAAAATACAATAGAACATAAGATAAAAGCACATTGTTATGAAACACACTGTTTATCTGTGTTTGCCACATGACTGTGTTGAAAAAAATGGTGCACTAAATGAATGTTTATTAAAACTTGAAAATACTGTAGTTTATTGTGAATTATATAGTGAACAATTTACATAAACACCTCATTTTAGTGATATATGTACAGATTTCTACTTTAATAGCATGCACACTTTATAATAATATTTTATTTCTATTAAGTAGACAATGCAAATGACGTATGATTAAGTAGGAATGAAGAAGTAAATATTAGTAAAGTGTTTTTTATCTCTGTATAAGACATGCAAATGATTTATTTGTTTATACCATAATTGTTAAGTGTTGCATTAATAATTAATATTTGAAATGTAAAGTAGCTGTTGGTCGTAAAAGTGTTTGTTTATGAGCTGTGATGCTGTGCTCGTGGCTTACCGGTAACTGCAGGTGCATCCGCGCGCTTTATTCCAGGTGTCAGTGAACCGGACGGCGCTCGAGCTCAAACTCTCACGAGCGGCCTCCGTTCAGCGAGGGGCGGGGCTGTTTGGGTGCTGTCACGTGACAGAGAACAGCCAACCAGAGGGAGGCATCGTAAGCCAGTGTTGTTTTACTCCTTCTGCATCTTGTTTGGTTATTCGTTTCCTGTACTACTGTGTTGTGTAATGCTTTGGCAATATTGCTTATTAAGCCTGAGAACTGTCCTTTTTTTCTGATGAAAGAAAATTATAAATGTTGTTTAAAACAATTAACTATATTTAAAAAAAAAAAAAAACGTGGTGCATGTTTCAAAGTAAAAATATGGCGTTGTTGTGCATTTTCTCAGTCTGACCATTTTAAAATAAAAAAATAGCATGCATTTATGACATTAGATTGCTTATGATTTACTGTTGATGAATTATGACAGTGTTTACTTATATTGTAATATGTTGTAGATGGTTGTAGCAAAGCGTAGACCTTTTAAAACAAGAGTCCCATAAATAAGGGTTGAAACAATTTTCTAGCAATTGCTAGTAAATTTTACAAACAATTACAAATTGAACCAAATGCGAAATTTTGAAAGGCTGAAATATTATTATCTTGTAAAACACACTCCTATAATTTATTTGCAGTCATTTTTCACAGCATATTTGGGGCTTGTTTATAATTAAAAGTATATTATTTGATAACTTCTCATTGCACCCTTAAAGTATTTTTTTTTATATATACAAATTGATATATATATATTGAAAAAACATATGACTATATAATAATGTAACATAATGATATTATATTATGTTAAAAAAAAAAAAACAAACAAACCAAAAAAAAAAAAAAAAAAAAAAAAAAACACTAGGCAATGTTAGGTGTATGTATAAATGTTAGTACATACAGTGTGGACCAAGAGTAAAAAAAGCAATTTAAAAATGTAATTAAATTAAATAATAAAATAACATAAAATAAAATAAAGATACAATAAAATAAAATAACACACACACACATGTAACAAAGAAATGTTATGGTATAAAACCAAAAGACAAAATAAATATTTCAGATTCTGCTCTATGTTTAGGTCAGATTTTCTTGGAACATTTAAATATAAATATAAATTTACATATAAATAATTTTCATCTGCATGTGCCACATTACTGCTGGTGTACAAAGCTTAAAATTTCACTAAAAAGTTTGTAAAATTGCTATTTTTTAAACATATAAATATTATAGGTTATTTTAAATAAAATACTAAACAATTTATCTTTCATTTAGAGACTGTATGTACAAAAAATACACTATAAATAAATAAATATTTCATATTTTGCACAATTTGTGCACATTTATTTTTAATACTTTCAGTCTGTTATACTGATAAAAAACTGTAAAGAACAATTGCGTAATTTTTTTTACGCGGTCAAAATTATTGATTTTTTTTTTTCTTGTTCCATGAAGATATTATGTAAATTTGTCAAAACTTAATTTTTGATTAGTAATATGCATTGCTAAGAACTTCATTTGGACATCTTTAAAGGTGATTTTCTCAATATTTAGATTTTTTTTGCACCCTCAGATTCCAGATTTTCAAATATTTGAGTCTCAGCTTTCAGATTATGTATAAAATTTTCAAAAATCGACCCTTGTGACTGGTTCTGTGGTCCAAATTAAGAAATTAGAAAAAAATTCAAAAGAGAAGCATTTTAACTAGGCATCTCATATTTTTGGCCCAGTCTAAATATATAAATATAAATGTTTTCTAGAAAAAGAAAACATTAACAAATTCCATAAACAAATGAACATTCTCGGAATTATGAGTGATATCGCTTTAAACAGTAAATGTCAAAATAAAAATCGTGCGCACTGATTTGAGGATTCGATAACGGCATTGACCAATTATATTGAGGCGATACGCTCTTTAACCAATAAGCTTAACCCCGCCGTGACGCAGAGGTTCCCGCCTGCGCTGGTGCATTATGCGCATTGTAGTCTTCCGCCAACGTGAGTTCAGGCCAATTCCGAAGGACGAACGACGATTAAAAACTACAATTTCCTCTGACGCGGCCACGTGGTCTGACGCGCGGTTGCATCAGCGTGAATACTAGTTTCAGACACCGGTTCCGTTCACTGTAGTCGATTTCAGCTGTGTGTCTGTCTGACCTGTCAAAGTAGTTTCATTCAGGAGTGTCCAAAAGTGACAGAGGGTCAAATGAAACTGTATATCGCCGACGGGAATCCGCACTGTATTAAAGTGCTGGCGGCGCTGGACCTCACTGGAGTGAAATGTGACATAGAAACGGTCAGCCACGAGGGTGAGAGACGTTACCGAAGTCTGAGGCGAACTTTTTGTTGATGTTCTGTTGCTAGTCGATGCTGTTGATGCTTCCTGTCCAGCAGATATCGAGTTTGTTACTTTCAGTCAGACTAATAATAGCATGTCTTTGACACTAGCTTGATGGTAATGCAGCTGTCTATTGATATATAGTAAACAAAAAGTACCATGGTGTATAATAGCATAGTGTGATAGCCAATATGTCTGTTTATGGTGGTACCACAGTACTATAGTATGTAGCAAAGCACCATGTTAGTACTATGGTAGGTTCCAGTACTTTTGTAAAGGTGTATTTGCTCAGTGTGTTTTTGTTCAGCTTGAATCTCTCACAGATGTGCTTTTACGTGTGTTTCTTTGTGTTTTTGTCCTACAGAGAAAGTGGTCCCTCACCTCAGTCACCCTGTGTTACCTGTCCTGCTGTTACCCGGCGGTCAGCATCTCTTCAGCCCCAACAGCATCTGCCAGTGAGTGCCGGACTGCACATTACAGTACAATCATTACACTTTAAAGAGGAGATTTTTATTGTAAATGAGCATATTATTTTTTTTCCTTTCATTTTTTTAAAAATAAAATGTTGTTATATATATATATATATATATATATGTGTGTGTGTGTGTGTGTGTGTATATATATATATATATATATATATACACTACTGTTCAAAAGTTTGGGGTCAGTACATTTTTATTGTTTCTTTTTTTTTTTTTAAGAAATTAATACTTTTATTCATCAAGTTATTAAGTTAATAATTAAAAGTTTCTTAAAAGTTAATAATAAATAATTTACATTGTTATAAAATATTTATATTTTGAATAAACACTGTACTTTTTAAACTTGTTATTCATGAAAGAATCCTGAAAAAAAAAAATCACAGGTTCCAAAAAATATTTGGCAGCACAACTGTTGATAATATCTAACATTGATCATTCTAATAATAAATCCGCATATTAGAATGATTTCTGAAGGATCATGTGACACTTAAGACTGGAGTAACAGCTGATAAAAATTCAGCTTTTCATCACAGGAATAAATTCCATTTTAAAGTATGTTAAAATAAAAAAACATTATTTTATATTGTAAAAACATTTTGCAATATCACTGTTTTTTTTCTATATTTTTAATCAAATAAATGCAGCCTTGATGAGCATAAGAGACTTCTTTAAAGACTATTACAAGTCTTACTGACCCCAAACTTTTGAACGGTAGTGTATATACACATATATATATATATATATATATATATATATATATATATATATATATATATATATGTTTATGTATATATATATACAGTCATGTGAAAAAGTTTGGACACCCTATTGAATTCCATGGTTTTCCGTATCAGGACATCATTAAAAAAAACTGGTCCTTGGCTGGTCTTAAAATTTTGAAAGTAAAACCTCAGATGAACAAAAACACATGGGAAATTGCACCGTGTCATTATTTACTGAACCAAAATAAAGCCAAAATAGAAAAACCATGTGTGACAAAGTTAAGACGCCCTTACTGTCAACATTGGAATTAAGAGGGTAAATAACAGTCAAGCACTGCTGATCAAATACCTTTGATTAACTGATCATCAGCAAGTCTGAGCGCCTCTATAAAAGCATAAGCTTTGGCAGTTTGCTGGTCTGGAGCCTTCAGGTGTGCGTTAACACAGTGCCAAGGAGGTAAGACATCAGCAATCATCTTAGAGAAGCAATTGTTGCTGCCATCAATCTGAAAAGAGAAATACGGCCATTTCCAAACAATCTGACATTTATTCACAAGTGGAAAACATTTAAAACAGACACCTCTCCTTCCAAGAGTGGACGTCCCAGAAAATTCACCCCAAGATCAGACCGTGTAAAGCTCAGAGAAATGGCAGACAACCCAAGAACTACACCTCAGACTCTACAGGCCTCAGTTCACATGTTAAATGATAAAGTTCATGACAATACCATTAGAAAATTATGGGCCAAAAATGGCATGTTCGGAAGACTTGGCAGAAGAAAGCCTCTTCTATAAAAAAAAAAACATTGCAGCACAGTTTAGGTCTGCAAAGTTGCATCTGAACAAAACACAAGTCTTCTAGAATAATGTCCTTTGAACAGACGAGACTGAAGTGGAGATGTTTGGCCATAATGCACAGTGAAAACCTAAAGAGCACATCAGCACAAACACCTCATACCAAAAGACAAGCGTGCTGGAGGAGGGCTGATCATTTTGGGCTTGATTTGTAGCCCTCACAGTCATTGAGTTGGCCATGAACTGCTCTGTATATCAAAATATTCTACAGTCAAATGTGAGGGCATCTGTCTGACATCTAAAGTTGGGCCAAAACTGGGTCATGCAACAGGACAATGATCCCAAGCACATCAGCAAATCTACAACAGAATGGCTGAAAAGAAAAGAATCAAGGTGTTGCAATAGTCCAGTCCAAGTCCAGAGCTCATCCTGACTCAAATGCTGTGGTGAGAGCTGTGCATAAGCAAATGCCCACAAACCTCAATAACCTGGAGCAACGTTGAAAAGAAGAGTGGTCCAAATTCCTCCAGAAGGATGTGAGAGACTGATAAAGTCACACAGAAAATGAATGCTTCAAGTTATTGCTGTTAAAAGTGGATCTACAGGTAATTGACTCATAGGGTGTCCTAACTTTGTCACACATGGCCTTTCCATCTTGGCTGTATTTTTCTTAAATAAATAATGACACTGTGTGATATGTCATGTGATGACATTTATCTGAGGATTTATTTTCAAAATTTTAAGACCTGCCAAGGACCAGACAATTTTTTTATTATGTCCTGATACAGAAAACCATGAAATTCAATAGGGTGTCCGAACTTTTTCACATGACTGTATATGTTGGTAAGATTTTTCAGTATTCAATATTTGCACTGTACAATCTGTATGAAAAGTTCATTTATTAACTAAACAAATATGTACAGATTTAAATACTTCCAGTTTTACAAGTCACCCAAAATTACTAGTCCAAGTATAATGCAAATATATATTAAAAGACATGCTTGTGCAAACAAAAAAAATGTCTGAAGTTGAGTCTTGAGGTAATTCTCAGCTCGTAATTATCCACGAAATGAAACTAGCACAAAATAAAATGTTAATTCATCCCCTAAGGAAAATCAGCACACACCTGTGGGTAAAGACCGAAAGAGAAAGTAAAAAATCTACAATTAACAGTAAAAAGATTGAAAAACAAAACTGTTTCTCCCTAAACAGCAGAGGCGGCTGGTCCAGTTTATATGTAATGCAGATAAACAGGTTGATAATCAGATGATTTTATGAACTAAAGTTCACTGATAAATCCATTTTAGTCAGTTTGCTCTGTGTGCACATTTAAACGTTCATTTAAGTTATATACAGTATGCAACACTAAAAAGAACTGTTTGAAGAGACAGTTATCAAATTATTTTAATGTACAAATCATTACACATCTATCACAGCCTCATACTGACAAACATAACCAGATAAAGTAATACAAAGTCCTTGATTACTTGATGTGAGTTTTTTGATATTTAATGTGGTGTATTATTTAAAAAGCAGCATTATTATGACAGCAAGCTTTGACTACATGCCTACTAATTTAATTAAACATAATTGTGTTTTTGTGAAACAAATATTTACAAAGACGTGTAAATATGACGGTGGTGAATTTGCATGTTTCCACAGATACCTGTTTGACGTCAGTGGTCAGGCGGCAACTGATGCAACTAACCAGTGGCTGGAATGGGAAGCGACACATTTACAGGTGATTAATGATGAATATGACAACACAGATTATTATAAGAATTTGGTAACTGCAACAGATTACATATACAGCACAATGTATTTGCAAATAAAGCATGCAGAAATCATTTTTACAGTAGCTGCGTCAGATTCACTGGATCAAAAACACACCTTTAGAATAAAGGTTCGCTTTTTTGGACATTCTGTAAGTCTGCATGTTCACACAACGGGGTTTAACTAACAGAACAACATTCTGATCAAAACACTCCAATGCTTCAGGTTTAGGTTAGTTGGAGAGGTTTGTTCTGGACCAAGATGTGACCAACATGTCTTTGTTATAGAAAGACATTGATTTATAATGTGCATTTGTGTGTGTTCAGCCTGCAGTGTTGCAGTCTCTGCACATGGTGGCGCTGCAGGGGAAGCGTGCCGAGGCGGCAGCTGTAATGAAGGAGCCGCTGAACTGGCTGGAACAGAATCTGAGCAAGAAAAACACGCCGTTTCTTATTGCAGTAAGTCCAGATCATCATAAACGCACACATCTGTGTCACATGTGCTTCCTGCAGGGCTTAAAATACATGCAATAAACTTGTGAGAATGTGTAAGGGATAATAATGTAATAACATATACAGTCAGCTGATCATCATCAAAAAATAAAGCCTTAAGTAAACCAAGAGAAAGAAAAACATTCAGCAAATCTTAACAACACAGTCGTCACGCCCTAAACAACAGATCGGGTTTGAACTGTTTAATTTGCAATTATAAACCACTAAAAATGCATGGACATGACATGTTAGCTCTTCTTCTGTTCTCTGTTTTTATTTCGTTTTGTTTTGTCTGGAACCTGTACTTCTGTCCATCTATCAAAGGTTTTCACTATTTAGGATATTTTTATTGTCAGTAGCAGTTTTGAGACACAAGATGGCAGCAATTAGCTATTCTTACTTGTGTTTGTATGGAAAGAGAAACAGGACTGATGAAATCATGGTGATCAGTTCTACAGCGCTGAGAGTAAATGTTCTGACAGATCGATTCTTTAAAAGAATCAGTTCATGAGAGTCATTTGTTCTTGAATCAGACTACACAGGTTGTGCTGCATGTTTGAGAACAAACACTGAGGACATCACAGTAAAAATGATCTCAAATCTCGCCTAAAATATCATTTATTTAGCCTGATACTATAGATTTAATTTAGTTTAGTTTGCAATTAGTTAGCAAGAGGGCTCGATACGACACACAGCAAACACAATATAGGATGTATAAACATATAAACGCGTATTAAAAACATTATAAAGCATTTTGAAACATCTTTGATTGCAGTCAAAATGCTATTTGAGAACCTTAATTCATTGACCACATAAGTTTTAATTTTATTCTTATTATTTTTTTAATTTTTAAAATATTTTTTTTATTATTTTATTTCATTTGAATTGATGAAAACATTTTTTAATTGTTTGTTTTGCCAATTACTGTCTTAAATGATAAAATAAAAACCCTAAAAAAAAGACAATAAAAAAAATCATTCCTGTAAGTGAAGTAATCACACTTAAGCGTACGGTTTGATGTGTAATTGAGTTCTGATGTGTTTTAGGAGGCCGTGTCAGTTGCAGATGTCGTCCTGTGGGCGGCGCTGTATCCTCTCATATCTGACTCCGGTTTTGATGCCGGTAAGATCTCAATCATCTGTTCGTCTGCTCAGACTGCAGGACTCGTATCTGACGTGGTTTTCTTCTGCAGGTGAGCTGCGGACCGTGCATGGCTGGTTTGACCGTGTCGGTGATCTTGCGGCGTGTCAGACGGCCGCTCACAAAGTCCTGCATGGAAAAGGTGTTGAAGCCCTGAAAACTTTCCTTCAGAAACACCCAGTCACACATCACCGGGACAGTCCCACCAACAACACTGAGGTGCACAGGAATCCCAGCAATATTTATATAATACTGAAATATCTATTCATATTTTGAAATTGCTTTTATTTTTATATTTTAAGTTTTCATTTAAATTGTAAGTTTTAGTAATTTTGTTATGTGCTTTTATAATTTTTATTCTTTTTTTGGTTTAATATGTCTATATACGTTTTTTTATATATATGTATCTTATGTCTTATCTTCATTCAACTTATTTTTAAGTTCTGGTACTTCAAGTGAAACTTGTTTTATTTCGGTTGTTACAAATTTTTGTTTACATTTAAGGTTTTCTTCTAATATTTATATTTATAACTTTTATTTCTAAATGTTTATTTCAGCTTTATTTCAGTTACTAATTTTTTAAATAATTGTATTTTTAGATTTAGTGAAAATATCCAGCTCATATTCAACCCCAAAATAAAAAAAGAAATTATGATTTGCATTAAATAACGTTAACATAAAATAACAAAAATACATTCTGTCATGCAAATAATATCTCCCTGGTCTGAAAATAGGCTTAATTTTCTTCATGCAAAATGTTATTTCATATTTATTCAGTCTTTTTAGATGTAAAATATGATTTGGACATGTTCATGACAGGTTTCTAGAGATTCATAATGTTTTATTTATAGAATTTGGAGGTTAATTTGAAGTGAGACGTTCGTGAGATGTTTGCGAGACATTCTTGAGATGTTTGTGCAATATATGTTAGATGTTAGTGGGAAGTTTGAGATGTTTGCAAGATGTTAGTGAGTTGTTTGTGAGACATTCATGAGGTGTTTGTGAGATGTTTACGAGACGTTTACGAGATGTTTGTGAGATGTTCGAGAGACATTCATGAGATGTTCGTGAGATATATGTAAGATGGTCGTGAGACATTTATGAGATATTTGCGAGGCATTTGTGAGATATACGTTAGATGTTCGTGAGACATTTGTGAGATGTTGTGAGTCGTCCAGATGATTGTCACATACACTGTTTAACTGTGCGATTTGTGATTTGTCAGGCTGAAGATGCCGAGCACGTGATGACCGTGGAGGAGATTGAAGAAGCTGCTCAGGTCTGGTCTGCTGGACTCAAAGGTTCTCCTGCATCCACAGAGAGGAAACACCCAATGTACGACTATAACCTCATCACTGCACATGAAGCCCTTTCAGCCGGTGTTTGGTCAGTGACATTATTGTGTGATTTTCTCAGTCTCCCTCAGGAAGGAAAGAGAAACGTGCTGCTCACCAGCGCTCTGCCGTACGTAAACAACGTGCCGCACCTGGGAAACATCATCGGCTGTGTGCTCAGCGCCGACGTGTTCGCCAGGTAACTCAGTCACTAATTTAACCATCATAACACATTCGGGTCCGTTTTGTCCTGGAAGAGATGCATATACATTTTTTAAAAATGCATTTTTTTTAGTAAGGAAAGAAAACTATGAAAACCCTCAAAATACACTTTCTTTGTTTCTTACTTTCTTTAATTTTTTGACAGTTATTTTTAAAAATTAAAAAAGGGTAAATGCAGTAATAACACGGTGACTTAGATTTTTTTTGCAATTAGTCATTAATGAGAAGCTGCTGGTTTTGTATGACTGTTTAATAAAATTATTTTTCGGGTGCAAACTTTGCAGATATGGGCGTTTGCGAGGCTGGAATCTGCTGTTCGTCTGCGGTACAGATGAGTACGGGACGGCGACGGAGAACAAGGCCCGTGAGGAGGGTCTGACGCCGCAGGAGATCTGCGACAAATATCACGCCATCCACGCCGCCATCTACCAGTGGTTCCAGATTGACTTTGATTTCTTCGGTCGCACCACCACTGAACGCCAGACTGAGTAAGGACAAACCTTTTGTTACCATCAGTTTAAACTGATGTATTTTTAGTTTTCATTTGTTTATTTGTGTTATGAAACATAAAAAATATTTTCATTACATTTCATTAAATAAATATTACCTGAAATTAAAAAAAACTTTTGGTAACACATTATTTTAAGGTGTCCTTGTTACACATGTTACATGTAATTACTTTTGTAATAACATGCATAATTACATGCAAGTAACCCTAAGCCAAACCCTAATTCTAAACCTAACTGTATAGTAAGTGCATGTAGTTAATTAATATTACTCAGTATTTCAGTGTATAATTACAATGTAACAAGAACACCTTAAAATAAAGTGTAACCAACCTTTTTATGATTTTCTTTTTAATTTTATTTTATTCTTTGTATTAATTTAGCTTAACTTGTTTTACTAAGAAATTTTATTTTATTTATTTTATTTTATTTTTGGCCTACTTTTTGTTTGTTCCTTTCTTTTATGATAGTTTCTTAAAATTGTACACCATTTTGATGCACTTCGGTTTTTTAAATGCTTTATAAATAAATTTTTAATTGAATTTAGTTTATTTTTTTTTATTTTCTTTTGTTTCTTTTATGTTATTTTATCATCTTAAATGTGAACAGCACTTTGGTACACTGTTTTATGCAGTGCTTTATAAGTAAATTTGAAATTGATTTCAATTTAATATTTATAATTAGTATTTTTAACATTTATTTTCTTTTGTTTTTTTTATAAATAAATTTTGCATGTAATTTGACTTACAATATGTCGATGTCATCAGTGCAGAAATGTGCTTTATTTATTTAATTTTTTATCGTATTTTATTTTAACCTTTTAACTTTTTTTTAGACATGCATGAATTGATTGTTTATTTTATTTTATAAAAGGATTCAGTCAAAGCCAACTTGTGATGGTATAAAACATTAGATTAAATGATTTTTGGATGCTAAAATATATTTTCAGAATATTTTAACTCTCATAAACAAAGCTTGTGACGCTGCATGTTTATGATGTAGTTATTTGCATCATTGTTCAGTTCTATAGTCAGAAGATTCGTGACGATTTGGAGATCTCCTGATTGAGCTCTGTCACCATATTAGCAGGACTTAAGGAGTCCAAAACGATCTGCAGGTTTTAAACTGTGAATGATTGTCTGTGCTCCTCAGGATCGCTCAGGACATCTTCTGGCGTCTGCATGAGCGGGATTTTCTGCTGGAGGACACGGTCGAGCAGCTGCGTTGTGAAAGCTGTCAGCGCTTCCTGGCCGATCGCTTTGTGGAGGGCGAGTGCCCTCACTGCCGTTACCCAGAGGCCCGTGGGGACCAGTGTGACAAATGTGGCCGTCTGATCAACGCCGTGGAGCTCAGGGTACGGTTCGAGACCGCCACGTGCCTTAGGGGCCGTTCGCTAAACGCAGACGTCTCGAGATGCATTTGGAGAAGCATAGAATTGCTTTTAGGAAGTGTCACTGATGACGTGAGATGTGTAAAAGCCACTGTGCAGTGACCACAACCAGACCGACAATACATAGAACAGCAGTACAGATATTTTCTTTTGTTTATTATTGAATTTAATTTAACCTTTATTTATCCAGATATTTCACTCTAAGTGCAAAATTCTTATTTAAACACTAATATCTGCTCTGGAGATACTATGACATGTTTAGTTTTGTCATTTATTTATGAGTTTCCTGACCAAATAAGATGTTTTTGTGTTATTTCAAGGCAAGTTAATTTCTGAAGACTTTAGATTTTCATTATCAAACATTAGCTGTTGTATAAACTGATATAAATAAACCTGACTTTACTTGACATGAGTAAACAGTTTTATTAATGGTTTATAGGCAATTACAGTCTAAACTTCACTTCTTAAATTTTATTATTTTTTATATATTTATTTAAAAAAAAAAAACCTGAAAGAATCTGGGGGACAAAAATCTGCTTGCCAGGACTTATATGTTAAAATATGTAAAAATTATGAAATATTACATTTCTAAATAACCTAATTTTGACCATATTTGAGAATTAAATTTAAAATTTAAAATGGAACTCATTAAAATTGACTAATATTAATAGTGACCCAATATTTTTGTATGCTGCATATGTTTATGGTTTCTAGAGTAGTGCATACTGAATTAGCAAAGCAGTACACTACTGTTTAAAAGTTTGAAACAGAAGCCTTTTCTGTTCATTTGATCAATGATGTATTTGATCAAAATACATACAAATTTTGAAATATTATTAAGTTTTAAAACAGCTATTTTCTATGTGAATATATGTTAAAATGTATTTTATTTCTGTGATGCGCAGCTGAATTTTCAGCATCATTACTCCAGTCTTCAGTGTCACATGATCCTTCAGGAATCATTCTAATATGCTGATTTGCTGCTCAACAAACATTTATGATTATTATCAATGTTGAAAACAGTTGTGCTGCACAATTTTTTTTTGTGGAAACAGTCATACATTTTATTTTTTAGGATTCACAGATGAATAGAAAGTTTAAAAGAACAGCGATTATTTTAAATAAAATCTTTTGTTAAAGTATTAATTTCTTACTGTTTACTATGTGATATTTGTCTCTCCTGTAGAATCCCCAGTGTAAGGTGTGCAAGCAGACGCCGGTGATCCGCTCCTCTAAACACCTGTTTCTGAACCTGCCGAAGGTAATAAACACACCTGTGTGAAGTAATGTGAATCTGTTGGACTTCAGCTCAGTCTGAGTGTGTGTTTGATAGCTGGAGGACGAGCTGGAGCAGTGGCTCAACAAGTCGACGAGCGCCGGCGACTGGACGGGAAACGCGAAGCACATCACGCGCTCGTGGCTCCGCGACGGCCTGAAACCGCGATGCATCACACGTGACCTGCAGTGGGGGACGCCTGTGCCGCACGAGGACTTCAAGGAAAAGGTACGAACGCACAGTTGTGTGGTAAAAGATGTTATTTCACTAATATGTGTTGAAGTCATCGGTCTGTTTTCCTCTGTGAAGGTGTTCTACGTGTGGTTTGACGCTCCGATTGGCTACCTCTCCATCACCGCAAACTACACCGACCAATGGGAGAAATGGTGGAAGAATCCTCAGCAGGTGCTGATCAATAACATATCACTTAATCATTTGTCACCCCGGACCACAAAACCAGTCATAAGGGTCAACTTTTTGAAATTGAAATTTATACTTTATCTGAAAGCTGAATAAATAAGCTTCCCATTGATGAATGGTTTGTTAGGACAATATTTGGTCAAGATACAACTATCTGAAATTCTGTAACCTGAGGGTGCAAAAAAAATCACCGTTAAAGTTGTCCAAATGAAGTTCTTAGCAATGCATATTACTAATCAAAAATTTACTTTTGGTATATTTATGGTAGGAAATTTACAAAATGTCTTCATGTGACATGATCTTAATATCTTAATATGATTTTTGGCATAAAAGAATAATTGACTACAAATATACCCGTGCTACATAAGGCTACTTTTATGGTCCAGGGTCACGTATCATATTTATCCTCCTGAATTTGATGTAAATCATATCTGTCTTTTTTGTAACAAAAACAACTAAAATACTTTTTTGTAACCAAACATTACAAAAACATGGAACAAAATTACTAAAACTTTAACTAAAATTAAAATGAAAGCCACATATGAAAAAATAAAACAGTAATCAAAATGTTAATGAAAACTGATAGTATCTCAGTGATACTAAAAATGAAACCGACATGAAGTGAACCGATAATACAAATGAATAAAACCTATATATAGACATGCACATATACAAAATCAATAACTACTAAAAATAACAAAAATACACAACAACATTAGTAGAACTTTAAAATTAAAATCAAAAGAAAACTATGAAACAAAAAACTGAAAACAATAGCAGTATCTCAATACTACAAAAATAGTACTAGTTTGAGAAAAATGTTAACATTTCATTTTGAGAGTTGTTCTGAAGAATTAAAATTTTACTACTTGAAGTTTCTACTTATGTTTAAGATGTTTACTGAAAAAAAAAATGCTGTGGGATTTACTTTAAAACATTTTTCACTTTGAAATTGCTAGTGAATTTCACAAATAATTACAAAGATACAGCAATACATTGATTCACATGAAATTTTGAAGCAGAGCATTTTGAACCAGTATTTTCTTGTTACTCCAATAAATGTTGTTTTATTTACTACTTTGAAAAATCAGTGTAGCTGCAGTCATATTAGTGTTTTAGAAAATGAAAGCTGATTTAATGCTTATGATTAATTACAAGTGTCAATTCTAAGTTTAATGAAAACCATGAATTCTTTAATGTGATTGATAAAAATGCTGTTGTCCGTAACAGGTCTGTTTGAGGCTGTAATGTTGATGTGTGTCCTGTAGGTGGAGCTCTATAACTTCATGGCGAAGGACAACGTTCCGTTCCACAGTGTCGTTTTCCCTTGTTCACTTCTGGGAGCTCAAGACAACTACACACTGGTGAATCACCTCATTGCTACTGGTGAGACCCGTTCACGACACAGCACGGATCACATCATTCACATAACATGAAACCATACAGATGATTTCAGTTTATTTGATTAAACGTACGGTAAAAATACTGAAATATTATTATAATTTAAATCAGCTGTTTTCTATGAGAATATCTGTTAAAATGTAATTTATTTACGTGATCAAAGCTGTGTTTTCAGCATCATTACTCCAATCTTCAATGTCACACAATATTTCAGAAATCATTCTAATATGCTGATTTGCTGCTCAACAAACATTTCTGATTATTTTCAGTGTTGAAAACAGTTGTGCTGCACAATATTTTTGTGTAAACTGTCATACATTTTATTTTTTAGGATTCACAGATGAATAGAAAGTTCGAAAGAACAGCATTTATTTGAAATAGAAATCTTTTGTAACATTATAAATGTCTTTACTGTCACTTTTGATCAATGTAATGCATCCTTGATAAATAAGTGTTAATTTCTTTAAAAAAAAATGTTCTGACATTTTGATATTTAACAGTAATGTTTGTTTGTTTTCATGTGTTCAGAATACTTGAATTACGAGGACACCAAGTTCTCCAAGAGTCGAGGTGTCGGTGTGTTCGGTGACATGGCTAAAGACACAGGAATCCCGTCCGACGTCTGGCGCTTTTATCTTCTGTATCTGCGGCCTGAAGGCCAGGACTCTGCTTTCTCCTGGAGCGACATGGCTCTTAAAAACAACTCTGAGCTCCTCAACAACCTCGGCAACTTCATCAACAGGTTTGTGCTCCTGGAGTCAGAATTATTGTATTATCATGTGAACTGTCAAACACACATCAGCACAGAATCACTGACACACACACACTCTCAGGGATATCACAGTTTTTGTTTTTTACAATTGCATAAGTTCTTTTTCTTTTGAAATGATTTTAGTAGGTTTGGTTATATTTAGTCACTTCATGCATCTTGATTGATCAAATTGTTTTCTGATTGTCTTTGCACATTTTGATCAATATAAATACCCATTTATTTTATAATACTTGCAGTATTAATTCAAATTATAATTTAATTTAATTTTTTATTTTTTTTTTACCCTAAACATCACATAAAACAGCAAACTGCCAATCTTGTTTCCATCTAAATAGATGCAGTTTTTGATCAAAATACTGAAATAGTCAAAACTATAAAATCAGACCATTCAGCACTGATTAAAAATGTAAAAAAAATAATAATTATACTGTTTTTATAAATGAGGACTGCTGAAATGACATTTTGTCAGGTTACTGACATGCAAACAGACTTTTCCTTAGGGTTATTATGATCTACAAAATTAGAAATTTGTTTTCTTTTCAGTTCACATTAACACATGATTCATCAGATTGTTTTCTGATTGGTTTTGCACATTTTGATCATTATAAATGACTCTTTTTCGTTTCTATGTACTTACAGTATTAATTTTAATTTTCTTTTTTTCTTTCACATAAAACAGCAAACTATGTCAACTAAACTGTTTCCATCTAAATAGATCCAGTTCTTGATCGAAATAGTTAAATAGTCAAAACTATAAAACCAGACCATCCAGCACTGATAAAAACAAAAAGTACAAAAAATTATATATATATATGATGCTATATGTACTTTCAGGATTCAGCAAACCTCTATTTGCAAACAACAATTCTCAATTTTCCTGCTAGAAAAAAATGTGCATTTTTACACAAAAAAAAACAGAACAACTTTATTTATTATACTGTTTTTATAAATGAGGACTGCTAAAATGAGGTTTTGTCAGGTTTAGATTCTGGGTATAAATATGTCCACACACGCACACACACACTAAACTAAACCACAGAATTACTGACACACTTTTTCCCAGGGTTATTATGGTCTACAAAATTTGAAATTTGTTTTCTTTTCTGTTCAGATAACACATGCATCAGATTTCAATCAGTTTGCACCTTTTACTTACACTTGGCCACAAGTTATATAGTAAAAACACATAAGGCAGGGTTATTTTAGTTGACACAAACTGAAACAAAAAGTAAAAACATTAAACGAGCATTTTTGCTTGTAAAGTAAACTTTAAATAAAATAAACTAAAATATATTTAAAAACTTTATTTTAAATAGTTGCCAGGGCAGCATTTCTTGCAAGTTTATTTGTTTATTGGACAATGCAATGTACTTGACTGTGAATGTGCCAGAATTAGTTAAAAGGCTATTTTTCATCTGTAGACCCTTGACAGAATGTTAAAAAGGCACCCTAAAAAAGCAAACAAAGCATCTTATATTAACACAAACACACACACACAACTTGATGTACTAAAATGACTACAATTGAAACTGAGAAAAAAAGAATAAAAACTACAGACATACATAAAAACAAAAAATACAAAAAACATAACCTAAAATTAAAATAAAAGCTAAATATAAATATAAAAACGGATTTAAAATATTGCTTAAAAACTATAGTATTTCATTTATACTAAAATGACACTGCCGTGAAGTAAAAATGTGCAGATGTCCCCTTTTTAGATTAAAATATATTAATATTAATAATTGCACAAATAGTAAAAAGTCTGCATGCAATGTAATTTAAATCACACCATCCAGCATCTGTTAAAAATTGTTCTGTCTAAATGCTTTTTTTCCCGCATTTCAATAGTGCACATTATAATTGCACTTTGGTTATCATTCTCGTGCAAACGTTTGATCTCAGTTGATCTGAAAGCATGTTTAGCTGTAGTTTTCATCAGCTTCTGGTCTCTCCTCAGGGCCGGGATGTTCGTCAGTAAGTTTTTTGACGGCCACGTTCCTGAGATGCTCCTGAATGAAGACGATAAGCGGCTCATCGCTCAGGTCTGCTGGGAGCTCAAGCAGTACATCCAGCTGCTGGATAAAGTCAGGTCAGTTACCCACGATTCCTCACGGACGTGTGCAGAAACAGATTCACAGATTCAGATGATGCAGGAGGCACACAGTCACATCAGTATCTGGGAATATTAAAGCTCTGATTTCCAGCCTGTAATTACATTTGTCTGGTTGTGCTCAGCTCTGTAATATTTGAGCAGGCAGTAATTCCTCTATAAATCAGCATTACCAGGAAATATCAGGTCATTGGTGGTTCACAAAGCTTAGAAAATTATTGCATAAAATGATCCTTAAACCAAGACACTATAAACGAAAATAAACGAAAAAAACTGTTTTTTTTTTTTTTCACTGGTCAATTTGGAGATTTGGTGCTGTTTGACTTTTCAGAATAGTGGAAAGAAAACTTATTTTAAACATCTGTTAAATGTAAAAAAAAAAAAAAAAAAAAAAAAAAAAAAAAAATATATATATATAAAAATATAAAAAAAATATATATATATATATATATATATATATATATAATATTAAAAAAAGAAAACATTAACACAAATTTATAAAACAATTACATAAAAAATATATATAGAGATTTTTTTTTACATTTACATTTTGTTTGTTTGTTTGATTGTTTTTAAGAAAACAAGCAGTTAGAAAACAAATAGTGTGCAAGTGTTAAAGGGTCAATTTTATTTATTTTTTATTTTTTTAAAGAATAGAATTAGAATAGAGAGTGCTCGAGTTAGAGGGCCAAATAAAGATGGAAGGAATGTGGTTTCTTGAAGATGTCTAAGGACAGGCAGGTCAATCCAGGTCATGTATTTATATATATTTATTTTAAAAATAATATATTTTTTAATGCTAAATGACTATAAAAATGTATACAAATTTACTGTTAAATTATTCTGAATTATTTTTACATTTTTCTCTCCTCTTCAGCAGCACTTCACCAAACTTATCGCATATCACTTGCATTATTTATGATGCAAATTATTTATAACATTTTACGTCTAAAAACTTGGTGCAGATGCATTTGTTTCTGTCTGTTGACAGTATTTTCTGATTTATGAAGTAATAAGAAGAGAAATCAAAAATCCCCTCTGGAAAAAAACCTTCAACTCTAAAATGAAAACAAAATCAAACAAGACTTTTGATACTTAATTGATTCAATTTTCAGATTTATGTTCTGTAAATATATGCTAATTAGTGCATATTCATTTAGATTGTGCCTCATCTGCGTATTTGCTTACAAACAATTGGAAATGTGTTGAGAACCCTGTGAAAAACAGTGAGAACCCTGCTTATGAAATGACTGGAAGTGGCAGCATTTATTCTGATGAGAATCTCATCAAGCGTGTTTCTGTCTTAATAATGCACATGTGAAGACGTAAGTGTGTTACGGTCTCATCGTGTGTTTGTTCAGGATCCGTGACGCCCTGAAGTGCATCCTGAACATCTCTCGTCACGGGAATCAGTACATTCAGGTTAACGAACCATGGAAGAAGATCAAAGGAGGAGACGGTGACAGGCAAGTCACGAGACGTCATGTGACACACGATCACGCCGTTAATGAAATCTAAACAAAACTGTAATTCTAAACTGTTCAGAGAGAAAAAAGTAATTTGAGATTACATGAGCACAAATTCATTCTCACACTCTCATTTAGATTTTTACATGGAAGTTTGTTTCCACCACTGAATAACAAATAAAAATAATAATTGCAATTTTTTTTTTTTTTTTTAATCTCACAGTTCTGACTTTTTATTACGACTTTTTTCTGTTTTTTTTTTTTTTTTTTTTTTTTTGGCATTACCTCACAATTGCAAGTTATAAAGTAAGAATTGTGTGATTTAATTTTGCAGTTGTGAGGTTAAGTCAGAGTTGCGAGATACAAAGTCAGAATTGTGTGATATTTATCCTGTGTTGGTAATGGGCTTCCACAGTTTTGAGCTCCTGCTGTGCGGTTGTGTGATGTTTGCGTGTGTTTGTGCCGTAGGCAGCGGGCCGGTACCGTGACGGGCGTTTCAGTGAACGTGGCGTGTCTCCTGTCGGCCGTGTTGGAGCCGTACATGCCCACCGTCAGTCACACCATCCGCGAGCAGCTGCAGGCTCCGCCCACCTGCGCCGGCGCTATGCTGCAGGCCGCGGGAACCTTCATCTGCACGCTGCCCGCCGGACATCGCATCGGCACGGTACTAAACCAGCTATTACTAGTTATTCATTTGAACATTTTTAGTTCAATATTAAGTGACGTAGTGTGTAAAAAAAGTACAGAACTATTAAAAAGAAATATTGAAAACCTAATCTTTAGTGCCAGATAATGTATTGTTGTTTTATTTATTTTTTTATTTGAATTATTAAATTGTAAATTGTTTTTTGACCTCTCCTACAGGTCAGTCCTTTGTTCCAAAAGTTGGAGAACGAACAGATTGAGGCTCTGAGGAAAAGATTTGGAGGACAACAGGTTTGTAAAAGACATTCATCCATTATTAATCAGGGTTCTTGTGCAGAAACTATAAAAGTGTTTTCAGACATGTTTATGGAAATTAACGTTCTGAAACAGCTTCTAGAAGTCATTGAAATGTTTTATATATATTTATATATATATATATATATATATATAGTGGAAACTATGTGTAAATATATTTTTAAATAATGTAAAAAAAATGTAATTTAAAATATATTAAATAATATTTCAATATGAATATCTGTAGTTATGCTTATATATATATACACACACACACACACACACACACACACAAATAAATGTAAGGAAAGTGTCTACTTCTAAGGTTCAAACATGTTTTTGGAGGATAAAATGTCAAAATTTGGTTGAAATAATGCTACACTGTCATTCAGTGCAACACAATATTGATGTAAAAATTCAAACAACATGCTTATACATATTAAAATATATAAAAGATTAAGGGAGCATATTACATTTTAGTGGGTGTCTTCTGTAAATTAGGGGAAAATGTATGATATTTAATTTTTGCTCAGAAAAACAAAAACGAAAATGCTATTAAATTAAACAGAAAACTTTTTAATATTTTTGTGAACAACAACAATTTAAATATGTGTATATATATATATATATATATATATATATATATAATTTGCAAAAACAGGTCATGTTAAAAATGTTTTTCCATTGTACATTCCAATTAATCTCAATCAAACTGTGGTTGGGTTATATTGATATAAAGTACTAAAAAATACAGCTAACACAATAAAACACAATAAACAT
Source organism: Labeo rohita (assembly GCF_022985175.1). Lineage (NCBI taxonomy): Eukaryota > Metazoa > Chordata > Actinopteri > Cypriniformes > Cyprinidae > Labeo > Labeo rohita. The sequence goes on along the minus strand of NC_066874.1, from coordinate 34,727,330 downwards.
GATAACATAATTAAAAAAACATGATTTTTTAAAATGTTAAAAAACTGAGTTATCTGTTTGCAAATAAAGTCTTCAAATATATAAAAGTGTATCCAAATTTGTTTCTTAACAACATATACACACTCAAACACACACATATATATCATATATATAGTTTTATCAACTAAAAACTGCTGTTTTTGAGCCTGATCTTTATAGAATTATTTCTAAACATGCCTGTGCACGACTTTCAGTTTCTGAGAATTATTCTGAATTATTATTTATGAAATGGAATCATTTATGTATTAGCCGTTTCATTTTCAGCATTGTTGCTCTGGTATAACCACATATTTTATTCATACAGTCAATACACACAAGGACAAAAATGTGTGTGTTTGCACACATATATATAGTCTTACTTTAGAGCATTGTCTCTATTAAATGATTTCTAAAAATGCTCATGCACGACTGGAGGAGTAATGGAAACTCATTGGACAGACGGGTTATTACATGAACATGATCTGATGAAGATCGGCTTCAGGTTTTGATGGTTTTTCTCATTGATTGTACGGCTTGTTTGTCTGATTGTGTGATTTAATCTGCTCTTTCTCAGCCAGAAGAGGAGAGCGTAAAAGCGAAGGTAGACGTGCGTGTGACGCTCTGTGTGCTCACGGCTTTGTGTCTCCGTTTTCACTAGAACTGACTGTGAAATCGATTCAGTGATGATGTCTATATTCAAAGAGCGGCAGCTCTGGATCAAAGCCCTATGCTGTCAGTCACACGCGCACAATCTGCTTCTGGCTGCTCGAAGCAAAAAAACATCTGAAAGACAACAAACCGCATTTTAGATTCATTTTAACGTGTATTTAAGAGCGATGATTTCACAGAGCCGCTCAACGCCTGTGTGTACTAACGCATATTATTGCATGTGTGCGTTTGTGTGGTTGCTCTCACAAATTAGATTACGGAATGTAATTTTGTTGTGTTTTTATTCAACTATTTCATACAATTATTCAGTTGCATTTTTAAAGATGAAAAAATAAATGCATGCATTTTTGTTAGTAATTAAAATATTTCACATAATTATTGAATTATATTTTAAGATTTAAAAAAAAATGCATATATTTGTTAGTAGTTAAAATATTTCATATAATTATTAAATTATTTTTTTAAGATTAAATGCATGATTTTTTTTTTTTACCCTTTATCAATAATTACCTTTTTAATTTTTCAATAAATTTTTTTTTATTAAAAAACATGAACAACAAATGCATGTATTAATTGTGTGGGTTTGTTTTTTATCTTTTTTCGATTCTAAAAAATGCACATATGATCCACTATTTGAAATATTTTTATTTTCTGATTCTAGACTCCGAGTTCCAGCAGCGCTGCAGTCGAGACCAAACCCAGCGCTGGTGCGGCGCAGGACGCCTCGCTGAATGTAAACGCGGATCCAGAGAGAGCCAAACAATTGACGGCTTTAGTGACAGAACAAGTACGAACACACACACACCTACATGCATGCATGCATATGTCAAATATATATACTGAAATTACTGTTTATGTATTTGTTTTTTGGCTTTTATATATAGCAGTGGACCGTTTAAACATCCATACAGCACGCTTTTGTTCAGAAAATGTATCTTTATTATTTAAAAAAACCCAGAATTTATATTTATATTACAGATTATATTACAAAATAAAACTAAATGTAGAAATTTAATAAGTATATATTTATTTTCTAATATATATTTCCATTTTTTTGAACACGGGTGACCTGAGAATACACTGACATGAAGATTTTTTTATTATTATTAATTTTATTTAATTTGTTCTCGTTTTATTGAAGTCTGAAGTAATTTTATTTCCTTATGTTAACAGTGCCATGACCCGAGAACACGCTGATATTGAGATTAATATTTTCAAAATATTTTCTTGTTTAATTCTCATTTAGTTAAGTGAAGGTGTGATATTTGTATTTGGTTTTACTCTAATCGCTCATGTTCTTTGGTTAACTACAGGCGTGTTTAACGGTTGATAGTGCTGGTTTGCGATTAATCGCTGTGTGTTTGTGTTTCAGGGCATTAAAGTACGAGGCCTAAAAACCCAGAAAGCTGAGAAGTCTATTATTGACGAGGAAGTCAAGAAATTACTGGAACTGAAAAAACAGCTTTCTCTTGCGGAGGGCAAAAACCCAGAGCCGGCCGCTCAGAAAGGAAAAAAGAAGTAAAAAGGTGAACATGAGCAAAAAAAAAAATCCATCATACAAGGAATATTTTCTGAAAACTACATGATTTACTGCACTATATATCCACTCCCTAAAAAACTGCAACCAAACATTTTTAAAATGCAATGAAGTCTGTTGAATGATCTTTTTAAAATGCAATAAAATCTGTGTATTTCTCACTGTTTCTTAATACTCTGAAAGAACATTTATTCACACAATCAATAAACACAAAGACAAAAAAAAAAAACTCAAAGACTCAGTTCTTTTAAAAATTTTAATAACAAAATGAGTGTAATACAATTCCGTATTAAGTAAGGCTAAATAAAATTCCGATAAAAATGTTTGCTACTCTAATACAGTAAATCGGCATGCACGTTTATTGTAAGATTAAGAAACTACAATATAAGGTAAATGATGATATGTAATGATGATTATGAGATGCGTATAGAAAAATAGGCATGATCAGAGGCAGAGAGCATGTTATAAACTGCTAGCTCTAAAAATTCTGGAAAAGTTTCAAGAGAAGGAAGTGAGAGCAAAATCGCCACGGACATCCATTCATAAATTCCCCGTCATCTGAACACACACCGACACACACACTCAAACACACACACTCTTAGAGGCCTCGGGTTGATGGTGAGCTGCAGAGAGAAACGCTCACAGTCGTTCACTATAACAGTCCTGAGCTACTAATCTCTGTCAACTAGGGGTGGATTTACACGGTTAAAGCCCTTCGTTAACACGTTACACCAGTTAAAACAGGCTGGTTACAATGAAATGCACCTACAATCACCGTCACTGATACAATCACGTTTCTTCTTCTTCTCTTTATTATTGCAGTTCTGCCATTTCTCTCATCGTCTCTGCTACATTCCCTCAAGACTCCTCGGCACTGATGAACAATCAGCTTTCAATTACACAGAAAGTTGATTAACCTTTGGGTAGTTTAATAAAAGTTGGTGCTTGAACCAAACAATACAGCGCTATTAGCGGGCCAATCTCACAAAACCGGTCAAAAACATCCCGAATGCAAAAGAAAAAAGGCGGTTTTTAGTAACGTAACAGTTTCTTTTTTTTTTTTAAACACAATTAACTGCACGCTGCATTTTGATTCATTTAATGCAGAACATGTTTCTGTAATTGGCTGATTTAAAAAAATATCCATAAATGACAAGATTTGTTTTCCTCTCTTTCATTTTTGCTGGTTTAAACTTTAAAACATTGCATTAAACTCATTTTAATTTACTGCAAAAAAGCTTTCGTAAAATTATGCATCATTTTTTAATTTTATTGCATTTTATTCTTTAATCTTTTCCTAATGTCAGTCATTACACTCTAGCATTTATGCATCACCGTAGTATTTGCATTTAATTTATGATGATTTAAATGGTTTAAAAAATGTTATTTTACTGCAAAAACTACGATTTCTTTCCTTAAGTTAGGTTTCATTTTCTTTATGAAAAATCAAGTTTCTTATGGTTTTGATACTTTTATTGCCGTAATGTAAATCATATTTGTTTTTATTTGTAACATAATTTGTTACTCAAGTATTAATGATACAATTTAACAAATTATATTACAAATAAATAGCAGTATTTGCATTCGTCGTTTTTCGTTAAATTACGCTTCAAGTTTCTTATTTGTTTTTAATACTCTTATTGCCGTAATGTAAATCATATTGTTCTTATTTGTAATATAATTTGTTAAATTGTAGCATGTGTTATTGTTACAATACGAATAAACGGTATTTGCATTTTTAAAAAGTTCACTTGTCATTTTAGATTTTTCCTTAAATTATGCTTAATTTTCTTAATGATAAATCTAATTTGGTTTTGATAGATTTATTGCTGTAATCTAAATCTGTTGTAATTTGTTCAGTAACATTTATACATTGTAGTATTCGCCTTTATGCTGATTTTAATGTTTAAGAAATTAGTTAATTTACTGCAGCAAAAAAAGTCTTAATTGAACTTGATTTGCGCTTGGTTTTTATTTATTTTTTTTTTTTTGCTTTTGATACTTTTCATTCTTTAGTTTATTTGCAATTTGTTAAATTGCAACATTTATGCAACATTTTGTAGCATCCGCCTTACATTGATTTAGTTACATTGATTTAAATGTATCCCTGCTTTTAATTTACTAAAATAACAAATCTATTTAAATAACAAATTTATTTTCTTAGTGAAAAACCATTTCTTCTTTGCTTTGGATTCGGGCTGAGATTTGACCGCGTTTCCGTTGGGCTCCACATTCTTTCTTTTCTACGGCTCAATCTGACTTTCTCTTTCTCTCTCGGCGGGAGTCGCTCAGCGAACCTCCTCTCTCTCCCCCCGTCCCACGTGTCTTTTATCTCCCTCTAAATGTGCATTTCACGGTCACCGCGAGATGAATTTCCGCCAATTGTTGGTTTCCCTTCGGCCCCTCGGCTCCTCCTGTTGCTTCTTCACCTCCTGGTGTTGACGAGTCTCTCGATGAGCGCCCGGCGCGTCCGCTGCACCTCCTCTCCCAGCCGTTCGATCTCGGCTTTGAGGCGCTCGTTCTGATCCGTCAGCTCCTGCACCTTCCTCTCGTTCTCCTGCTCGCGCTCCCGTCTGCTCTTCTTCCCGGGGGATGGGGAGCACGGTGCGCCTCCTCCTTTGTCGCCGGCCCGCTTTCTCTTTCCCGGCCGTGCGGAGACGGGAGGGGACGGCGGCGGGGAGCAGTTGAGGGAGGGCGAGCGGGACGCCGAGGAGCAGGACGACGACGTGTCCGGGACCGTCGGGAGCTCCTCCTCGCTGGCGGACGGCGACGAAGGGGCGTGATGCGAAACGTGGTACCCGCCGGTCACCATCGTCTCCACCGACCCGACGCCGCCTTCGCTGAGGAGCTCGAAGAACTCTGGCGGAAGCAGGTCTCCTCCGGAGGAGGTGTGCTCCGAGTCACTTCCGCCGCCTCTCCGGTCATCCTGTCGCGGCGGTGGCGGCGAGTGGACGGGCGGTTCGTCGGTGACCCGTTGCACCCCGTCGCCCCATACCTGCCCCTCGGTCAACCAGGTGAGCGAGCAGCTCTCCAACACATCCAGAAACTCGGGCTCCTTCTGCATAACAAGAGAAACCGTTAGAACGACGAAGTCTAGGGACGCGACCGTTGAACGCCGTTTGACGTTACTGACCTCGGAGCAAGGCGGGGCTCGCGTGAGTTTGGCCCCGCCCGCGTCGGAGCCCAGTATATCCTGTAGGTCTTCATACCACGCCTCCAACTCTGCACCACACAGCGGCCCCACGCCAGGGGGGTACAGCCACTCCGCAGTCATCGCACCAATCAGTCGCTATCCACAGACACAACACGATATGCTCCCACACCTAGCACACCAGACCTGACCAGGAAAAAACCAACAAACTGTCTAAAAGAAGTAGGAAAGAGCCTCCGTGTGCTGAGCTGCGCTGCACGTCTAGTGGGAGCTTCAGTGCATCAACGCATCAGCGGAGTGAAGCTTCACCTGCGCAGGCGGGTTTGGGAATAGCCGATTTATCTGGGTGACCCGCTATTATACGCGACATTAAGATTGACTGCTCGGGCACCGGGTGCAACAAGGACACATAGTGGCCGAACGGCGTTACTGCACAACAAACAACAAACCCAGCGCTTTCAAACAGTGCATGCATTAGCTGACAAAAGTTTCTGTTCAGTATTATGTGTGTATGTATTTTTAGTCTATTTAATGTTTTTTTTTTTAATAATTACATTTATTATTAAATGGCTTTTAATTAAAAGATCAAAGCTATAAAAATGCTCACCTCAAAAGTGTCTCCTGTCAATCAAGTTTGAATGTGAGTCGATGGCGGTATATTGTCCCAATGATTCTAAAAAAGTAAAACATGAAACAGCTCAAGCCACAGGACATGATTGCAAAACTATTTAAAAATAAAACACAAATCATTCTCATACAAAACACACAAGCTGAGAAACAAACAAGAGAGAAAGCACAATGGAAAAACACAGAGCACTTCTGGATCATTACAAGTGATCACATGTTTGATAAAATGACCCACAGCGATTAGTGATTGTTTAATCTTTAATCTAAAATTAGGTCATTGTATTTTTTATGTAAACAAAGGCGCATTGTGTGCTCGATGGCGCCCCCTGCGTGAGTCTGCGTGCGCTCACGGCGTCTGTCAAAACAACCCAGCGACTCTCGTTCTCAACACGCCAAGACGTTCAGGTTAAAAAAACAAAACAAAGTAGAACTCATTTCTAAATTATAAATACGACCAGAGAACGGCAAACAAACTAGTTTAGATGTCGGTGTGAGAACGAAAACAGCCCTAACATAAACTCCTGAGGCACTCCTGTGATTTATTGTTGTTGTTGTTTTTACATAAATCCTAATGAAACTGAGGCATTTTTAATATATATTATTAACCTCTTAATAAATCATTAAAATGTGTGGTTTATTTGTTGTTGTCTGGCTTACTCTGGCTTTTTTTTTTTTAAATGACTAGACAGCCATTAAATTGAACCTTAAGCGACTTCTTATATCACTTAATGTGTTGAAATGAATTTTCTGTCATAAACCCTGTTAATTGTGCCCATCTGGAGCGGCGCTCCGCGAAACTGACAGCGAGCCAATGACGTCATGGAATCAAAGTACAGGAGTGAGGAAACAAAGGGCGAACACTCCGGACCGAAATCACACTTTAAAAGTACTTTAGCGATATAAAAACGCATAGCGTTGTCCATTACGACCGCAGCCGCTTGGTTTGTTAAAGTGTAACAAGTTGAGTTCCGCTGAGGAAGCGTTAGTGGCGATCGCTGTAACAAAAATGTTACAAAAATCGAACGTTCGCTAAAAAGTTTCAGCGTGCGCTTTTGAAGTGCCGCGATTGTAACAAAGTGACAGCTGTCATCGCGTAGCTCTCAAAGCAAGTAACTCTAAAGTAAATGTTGTTAAACAAGAACAAAAAGCGCAACAGCGTTGCGCGAAATAAAGGAAACGGGCGTAAATCTGGAAAAAAAATCTCCAGTGAAATGTGAGTTGAGCAACTGTATTCCAAAAACAGCTCGGGATAGTCGCCAAAACATGCGCATTCCCGTTTTCCAAAAGCAAACGCTTGACACACACCAGCAAGAAAAGTACAACACAACACATTAAATAATAGAGAAATAGAGAGATGACACTCACCCTTTTCTTTTTATTATTTCTTTTCCTCGGCTGTTTTGGATTCAGGGTCTGTGTGTGTTTTTGTAGAGATTGGTGATAGCTCATGTTAACCATTGTTCAGTTGAAGTCACCGAGTGTGGATTTCGGAAACTCCCGGGGACATTTATAGAGTGACTCCAACCGAACTCTGGGGGAAGGATCTCGGGGTGCAACCTAGCCGAGATCACGAGAAACTGACAGGAGATGGTCGGTAGCGTGGGCCAATCGCGCGGGGCGGTGGAAATTCTTCTGCTTAGAGACATCCAATGAGCAGCCGCGCTGGGCGGGAGGGGTGGGACTTGATGACTTTGCTGGTTGTCTCGCTCTGCGCGAGTTTGTGTGAGCAGGAAGATGTGATGCAGTCATAAGACGGCCAGGACGAATTTGGGGCGTAAGGGAGTCACATGAAAGGAATGATGCAATCGTTGGCAACCGGTTTCTAGTTGGAGATAAGACTAGCAGAACCCGAGCATGTTTTATTAAACAACCTTTCGCTAAAAAGAAAAAAAAGTGGCGAGCTACCTTATAAGGGTGTAGGAAAATGTTTCCATTTTTTGCTGGCGTTCGCATATGCGCTTATAAAAATAGGCGACGTTAATATCCGCGGCCGTCGTGTGATTTTGTTCGCTCTTTTTTCATCTTTATTAATCCCTCTCTAGTGACCTGAGGCGATTCTTTCATGTTTCCAAATGCATCCAGTTCAGCACTATGGAATGAGGATATTCCATAGGAGTTTGAAGAATCCCACCCCACCCGAACCGCGCGGAAGTGCGCTGCGCTCCTCAGCCATTTCACTCCGGTCAACATAACAACCTTATAAACAATACACGTACTGCATCAAACAATTCGACAACTCGAATACTAACGCTATAGCGCGTTATCGTTCAACACACCTGTTTATGATCAACAAACCAGCTCATAAAGTCACGTTGAACTGGCAAAGGTCAGTATCTAGTTCGCAGAAGAATCTTCCGGAGTCCGATTAACTTTTAATCCCTGTCCATATCGGTTTTTTCCAACACGGATACTATAGACTAGATAGGGCACTTAAAAGTGTGGGTGTTTCATAACAGTATTCCAGATCTCGGAATGCTGTCATCTGGGTTTCCAAATCAGTTGGAAGTGTGCTGACAGAACATTTTAAAGTTAACGCCCTAAAGACATATTTTCCCAACATGGATCCTATAGCCTGCACAAAGATGTGCATGTTTCAAAACATTCTTCAGAATGCTGTTATTTGGTTATCCCAATTTAATTACTTGGAAAAGAACATAGCAGCTGTTTTAATGGCTTTAGAGCTGTCTTAGAACCTCGTAAATATTCTTTCCAACATGAGTTAAATTGCCTAGATAGGGCATTCGAAAGTGTGAATGTTTTAAAACATCATTCCATTTTTCAGAATGCTGTAATTTGGTTATCCCAATATAATTACTTAGAAAATAACACACAACAGCTGTTTTAGTGGCTTTAAATCTGTCTGAGAACCGCCCTAAATATTTTCCCAACATGAGTCCAATTGCCTAGATGATTCCATTTTTCAGAACACTCTGATTTGGTTATCCAAACTAATTACTCAAAAAAAAAAAAAGAGCAGGTTTTGATCTGTGTCTGAGAACCGCCCTAAATATTTTTCTCAACGTGGGTCCTACAGATAGACGTTTAAAAACATTATTTCAGTTTTCAGAATGCTGTCATTTATTTGAACATTTTATTTTACGTGACCTGAAACTTGTTCAGGGTTTAATCTGAATCCGTGGATCCACCTTAAAGACTGTATTTTCCCAACATGGGTCTAATCCTCTAACCTAGATAAGACTGTTGCTGTGCCATTGTGAGTAAACATTCTCAACTTACGTGGTTAATCAAATACTGCTCAGATTTCACCGTTCATCTTGTTGCCATATAATATGATCAATCCAATAAAATGATGATAATGACTTTACGCTGGCGGATATCAATGTTTAATTGCTTAAAATGATATATTTTATTAGGCACAGGATTTAATCTGAAGGTTGAGTATAATGGTCGTTTAAAAACACTGCTCAGATTTCACCATTCATCATTCAGATGATGGGAATGAGTTTAGGTTAATGCACAGGTCCCACCGTTTAAGTGTCTTTTTTTTTTTAGGTGCAAGACGTGGTGACCTGTAACTCCCGGTCAACTGATGTCACCAGGCACTCATCTCGTTAGTATTCTGAAACTCTTCCAAACACCAGAGTTAAGTAGTTAAACTTGCATGGTGCAAAGCGTGCAATGTATTGCCTAGCAACAGCGCAAGTGGGATGCGCGTAAGGTTAGCGAATAGAAACCTCAAATACTGTTTCCAGGAGCAGGGCACCGCTCGCGTTGAGACGCTACTAACACGTCACGATCGGTTGGCTGTTGCTGTGTAGTCTCCCCACTGCCTAATGGTTATCACCTCCGAGCGTGTAATTCTATTGGCAGGTTATGCTTTTATTCCCCAAAGTTGTGTTTACTCGACATTCCTTTGAAGTTGGAGCAGGTTTAACTCTCAGTAACTCTCGCCGTTCGCCAAACTTAGTCGAGTTAACGCAGTAGGAGGTTGATCTGATTTATATTTCTAACTCGCACCCGAGACTCACACCCAAATGTTCACGTTGTGCCAGCGAATCACATTTCTGCTCAAGAGAATCACAAAAGAAAGAATATGATTTCCTACATCTTTCCTCCACACTAAGTAGGTTTTATCTGCGATTTCCCTAAGTAATTATACGGGCGAACCATTTTTTGTTTTCTCAGCTAACTGACACAATAAGGCCAATAAAGACGCGCGCGTGTGTGTGGAATCATCATTTTATAGCAGACTAACGCAAATCTCTTTCTCTCAGGATATTCTCGCCTCCCGCTCACTTCGATCAAATATTTCGCATTTACAGATTAACTTCACGAACGTCTAAGGTTACCAAAGCCATTGGATTTAATTTGAGTGGCATTTTGAGTAGTTCAGAGGCTGATCATAAAAAAGTTTTTAAAAAAATCCTTTACCGTCTGCACAGAAAAATAAATAAATAAATAAAAACAGTTCATTTGCGTTTTATGTTATATAAATCATGGCTACTGGCACTAGTTTATATGTGACCCTGGACCACAAAACCAGTCATAAGTGTCAATTTTCTCAAATTGAGATTTATACATCATCTGAAAGTGGAATAAATAAGCTTTCCATTTCTGTATGGTTTGCTATGATAGAACAATATTTGTCCGAGATACAACTATTTGAAAATCTGGAATCTGAGGGTGCAAAAAAATCTAAATATTGAGAAAATCACCTTTAAAGTTGTCCAAATGAAGTTCTTAACAATGCATATAACTAATCAAAATGTAAGTTTTGATATATTTACAGTAGGAATTTTACAAAATATCTGCATGGCACATGATCTTTACTTAATATCCTAATGATTTTTGGCATAAAATGAAAATCAATACAATGTATTTTTGGCTATTGCTACAAATATTCCCCAGCGACTTAAGACTGGTTTTGTGCTCCAGGGTCACATATCAATAAGTTTATATCACTTGAACTGATTCACATAACAGGTTTTTCGAAAATCCTGTGTAGTGACAGATTTATTTACGATATGCAAATACTGTGATTTTAAAACAACCCCAGCACAAATCCACAGAAGTCCACCCATGTATTTTGGTACTGGGGTGCGTTTTCTCAGTGTGCAGCTCTCGCGCTCCTCCTAGTGGATATGGAATTGTACGAAATTCCCGACCCGACATCAACCAACGCTACCGCGCATGCGCGAACGAAAACTCCATGATTTTTTTTTTGGCACGGGATCCTAAGGAAAAATAGGAACTTGGAAACGAAGATTAACTAAAAGCACCGTCACAAAGGCACAATCGAGCCCTCGCTCGCGTATGCACGCAGAAAAGACGCTTAGGAAGGCGCCGAAGCTTTGAATGAAGCGATCGCACGCTCCGCGGCCGAGCAGGATTCTCGCGAAATTGGACGACAATGCACGGGGCGCAATAAAACCGAGCGTTATTGCTCTTTGTTTTTAAGCAGGACGGCTCGGATGGTGCGCGGGGATGAAGACGCGGGGAAGTGGCTAAAAATCACTCGGCCTTAATAACAGCTCCTGCAACGGCGACATTTGCTACTCAAGTCCGTCGAGACGCTTGTTCAGTCTTTCGCCTGTGTTGTGCAGCGCGCCGAAGAAGCAGGAAACTTCGTAAACACAGAGGTACGTAGCCCGCGAGCTAAAGAAGGCTAACAGCGCGTCTACGCTGGACGCGACGCGACAAACTAGAACGCTTCCGTTATAATGTAACGACGACCGAATCGTCGGTTATAACCGCAGTGTTATTACGTGTCCAGTTAGCTTGCGATACAAAAAGGATGTTTAAGAACGGGCCAGCTAGCCGTCAATACGCGACATTTGTTTATTCTTCGGAACGCAACGTTACAGCGTTTAAAAAGTACCAGCGCCGCACTCAAGTACGTACATTCCTATTTTCTTTTCGTGTTCAAGTCATAGTTTTCCTAAAACTTCACCTACTTTTATTCGTGATGGTTTGTTTACTCTTTAGCTCGCTGCTCCAGTCAGATCCCGTCATAGCCCGAGCGTTAGCCGCTTCACAGTCACCCGCCTTTATGCCAGAATAAAAACCGTTAAAATGATATGGATTTAGGCGGTGACATCATCTCGATAACTTAAATTTGAATTTTCGAGTTCGCGCGCTGAGTATTAGTTCCAACTGTCACTTTTTACGCTACTGTCAACCATATGTCAGAGTTGTCCGCTGACAAAAACTACCGTGTTTTTGTACTTGTACCGTACTGGTACCATGGTATTTAGTGCTTGATATCATGGTACATGAATATGATGGTCAAATTAATACACATTTCTGTCATTACGATTCGATTTTTACCATATTTGTATTGGACATTGTTGTAAACGGTTTGTGTTCTTTACTCAAGCAATGGCTAAATCGCCTGAAATGTGTTTTTCTTTATATTTTCAGATTGTCAGCTTCTGGAAAGTTCCGTAGAAGCATCCCAGTCTGTTTGAGAGCAGCGGAGAGGATTGTGTGTCAAGACGGATTTGTTGTTGTATTGGGTTGTGCTTCGTTAATGCTCCGTAAATGTCCTCCAAAGAGTGTATTTTACCATTGGTGCTGACCAAGGCTGTATAAAAATGAAAAGGTACGACACATAATGCCACCCGAAGTTACAGAATGTCATTTATGAAGTTTAAAGAATGTGCAGGAGCCACTGATCTGTAATAGAGAATTATATATAGATCAGTGCCAGGAACCCATGGTGGATTTTGGCATTTCGGGCAACATTTTATACGGTTTGTTGTTAAACAAAACTAAAATGTACACACTCCACTGATTTAATGTAAGTATAGTTGTCACTACGTGATCTAAATCACGATCCAGAATAGTCACAGATTAAACACTCAGAAGTGGAGTGACAACTGTATTTAGATGCAGTGTGAACATATTTTCCAACTTAAAATAGTTTAAGTGTGAGCCAAATCAGGTTTGAAACTGAATTTGGATCAACAGATCTGGTTTGGAACTTAATCTGGGTCATCAGATCTGGTTTGAATCTGAATCGGTTAATTAAATGTGGTTAGAAATGAATCTGGTTCATCAGATGTGGTTTGAAACTGAATCTGGTTTATCAGATCTGGTGTGAAACTGAATCTGGGTCCTCATATGAAATTAGAAATTGAATCCGGATCATCAGATCTGGTTTGGAACTTAATCTGGTTCATCCGATCTGGTTTGAAACCGAATCTGGTTCATCAAATGTAGTTAGAAACTGAATTTGTTTAGTCGAATCTGGTTTGAAACAGAATCTGAGTCCTCAAAAGTGATTAGAAACTGAATTTGGGGCACCAGATGTAGTTAGAAATTGAATCTGGGTCATCAGATCTGGTTTGAATCTGAATCAAGTTAATTAAATGTGGTTAGAAATTGAATCTGGTTCATCAAATGTGGTTTGAAACTGAATCTGGGTCATCAGATCTGGTTTGAAGCTGAATCAACTTAGTTAAATGTGGTTAGAAATTGAATCTGGTTCATCAAATGTGGTTTGAAACTGAATCTGGGTCATCAGATCTGGTTTGAAGCTGAATCAACTTAGTTAAATGTGGTTAGAAATTGAATCTGGTTCATCAAATGTGGTTTGAAACTGAATCTGGGTCATCAGATCTGGTTTGAAGCTGAATCAACTTAGTTAAATGTGGTTAGAAATTGAATCTGGTTCATCAAATGTGGTTTGAAACTGAATCTGGGTCATCGGATCTGGTTTGAATCTGAATCAGGTCAATTAAATGTGGTTAGAAATGAATCTGGTTCATCAGATGTGGTTTGAAACTGAATCTGGTTTATCAGATCTGGTGTGAAACTGAATCCGGATCCTCAAATGAAATTAGAAATTGATTCCGGGTCATCAGATGTGGTTAGAAACTGAATCTGGTTCATCAGAACTGGTTAGAAACTGAATCTGGTTCATCAGATCTAGTGTGAAACTGAATCTGGGTCCTCAAATGAAATTAGAAATTGAATCTGGTTCATCAAATGTGGTTTGAAACTGAATCTGGGTCATCGGATCTGGTTTGAATCTGAATCAGGTCAATTAAATGTGGTTAGAAATGAATCTGGTTCATCAGATGTGGTTAGAAACTGAATCTGGTTTGAAACTGAATCTGGTCATCAGATCTGGTTTAAAACTGAATCTGGTTCATCAGATGTAGTTAGAAACTGAACCTGGTTCATCAAATACGGCTTGAAACTGAATCTGGTTCATCAGATCTGATTTGAAACTGAATTGAGACTGGTTTGTTTCTTTAGGAGCTGGATGTGTGTGATCAGAAAATGACGGGGGGCAGTGAGAGTGCAGCAGGAGAAAAAGATGGAGGTACGACGCTCATCGCTCAGATCCCGGTTGGCTGGCAGAGGAAGGTGGAAGATGGGGCTGTGTCTTACATCAGGTATGTCCACACCTTACTTTGTGTTACTCATAGCTGCTGTTCTGATCAAATATTAACAGTGTTGCTATTAAGGTACATAAGGAACGTTTTTCAAGTTGCCTGGCAACGATGATTGCACACAGATGTGTGTGACTTCACCTGCGCAAGCTTTTCTCACACGTATGCGAGTGTGTTTAGCTTTCACACTAGGGCTTCCAGTGCGGATGTGAGTGTGTTTAAGATCAGTGTTTGGTTAATGTGGAAACGGTGCTCCAAACTGGTCTGATAGAAGGTTTAGGTGAAGACCAGCACCAGACAATCCCGTTCATTTTCTCCATAGTGGAATTGATTTTTAACAATATTTTTAAGTGCATCCTCTAAAGACGAAGTGATTAAATTATAATATTTGCTTTTGTTCAAGCCATCAGCATACATTATTCTAACTTATTTTAAAATGATCATATTTAACATCTTAATGATGAAAGACTACATTACCCATAAATCTTTATCAATTTGCAATAAACCAGTAGTTTAATGGTAGTTTAAATCAGTAGTTTTATAGTACTCCATCATTTTAAATTTGATTATTTACTTTGAAATGCTTCATGGGATTTTGATTCTTTTTTTTTTTTTTTTTATACATTGTCTAGTACATTTTTCAAATCTTCAAATACATTTTTTTTTTTTTTTGCATCAAATCAAAGTTTGTAATGTTGCAATTCACATTGTAGCTGGTTGGTTTGGTTCATGGCTTATAACGTTGTAATAGTTTTTTTTAAATCCTTATGGGAAAAATTAACACTAGGTGAGCAGCACTGTTACACTGTGTTGTTGTCGCAGAATTTATTATAGTATAATGCATTTGTCATTATTACTCTCTGCTGACGTTGCTGTCAGTGCATAGCATTTCAAATGATGCAAAGAGTGTTAGAACCAGCAAACAGTCACAAATCTGTGCTCAAGTTTTAGTAGTATAAGCAAAATGACAAAATCATGAATAAAACCAATAACGCTTGGCACTCTGTACTGATGTTTATGTCAATTGTATTGATGTCTGCAGGGAAAGAGGTTGGAATTGAAGTCTGTTTCTTCAGACCCAACAATCAAACTCGGTGTAAAACTAGCTGTCAAACATATCAGTCTTTCTCTTTTTTTCTTCTTCAGCCCAAGTGGTACCATTCTTCGATCTGTGGATGAGGTGAGGGTATATCTGCGGACAGACGGCACATGTAAATGTGGTCTCGAGTGCCCGCTTATCCCAAATAAGGTGAGATCAAGCATCTTCATTTATGAATTTTCCATTACAAATTTGAGTGCAGATTAATTCATGAGGTAATATAGATTGCAGCTATGTTTAGAATGATATATTAGCGTACTTCTGCAAATTGTTTAGAATAAACTTTATTAATAGCATGTGAAACAATGAGTCATCTCTGAAACCTGATTATATTAAGGAGACTTTTGAACTCTCAACTAATAATTACCGGTTTATTTGTTACACTGGAAAAGGAAGGTCACGTTGAGTACACTGCATCGCAAAATGCACATGCAGTGTCGTCTTTTCACTTTTTGGCAAATGTCATTCAGATATTCCATGCAGAAGGTTTGCTTGCTGTGTACTTAAAAACATAATAAGAGTTGTATGATAGTATGCAATTCTAAACATAATCTATTGCATGCATTTAAAAAAAGGTGCTCTTTATAAATCCATGCAGGTCTTTAATTTTGACCCTGCTGCGATGGTCCAAGCTCCTGGTCATCAGTCAGGGAAAATAGAGGAAGACATGACCAAACTCTGTAACCATCGCAGGAAAGTTGATGCCATGGCGGCATTATGCCAAAGCATGCAGCCCTCCCATCTCCCCCTGCCGGCTCAAGCCACAGGTATTGTATCTTAATACACACACTATTTCAACACACTTACTATTTAAAAGGAATATTCCAGGTTTTTTGACATGCATTCATGTTGAAGTGTATATGTAAATTCATGTAATAAAAATATGTAATATTAAAAAAATTTTTTAAATAGCATTTACTTATCTACGTTAATGTTAAAAGTATTGTTCATTGTTAGTTAATGATACCTAATGCGTGAGCTAATGTTAACAATTTGACCTTTATTGTAAAGTATTCCCAATTATGTTTTTGTCTTAATGTATTGTTTAATTATTCTTTATTTTCAAAATGGTGTGTATATTAACATATATTCCAGTTTTTAAACCTCTTCATTGACTGCAGTTGTAATGCTTTACTGTAAGCACATTTTTTACTTATTTTTACAAACTGAGGGATGAGTTGAAATGATTGTCTGTATTAATCAAGCATCACAGATGCGCTTCATGGAGCTTAACATTTATTGAACCCTTTAACAGCTTGTCTTAAAGTCAGTTACAATATGTCACCACTGCTGTTCTCTTGGAGTAAAGATTATTCTCTATATCTAGTATCCAAACATTACCTATTCAGACTATTACATTTGCCTAAAGCAGGGGTGCCCAACCCTGTTCCTGGAGATCTACCTTCCTGCAGAGTTTAGTTCCAACCCTGATCAAACATACCTGTCTGTAATTATCAAGTGCTACTCCAGATCTTTATTAGTTGGTTCAAATGTGTTTGATCAGGGTTGAGCTCCCCTGGTCTAAAGCAGGGGTGGCGAACGTCGGTCCTGGAGAGCTGCAGCCCTGCAGAGTTTAGCTTCAACCCTAATCAAACACATCTGAACAAGCTAATCAAGGTCTAAATGGTTACAGGGGAGCTGCAGACAGGTAAGTTTTATTAGGGTTGGATCTGAACTCTGTAGGGCTGCGGCTCTCCAGGACCGGAGTTCGCCACCCCTGGTCTAAATCATGCAGTCACTCATAGCTGGTCTTCAGTATTCAGTTCACTGTATTTTTAGAAGTTTATTAACTTGTAAACTGAACTGCAACCATTAATGTTCATTTTTTTGTAAAAACATTACTAGTCATATCAGAGTATGATATACAGTGCCTATAAAAGTATTCACCCCTTGGAATTGTTTACATTTTGCAGTGTTGAATCACAGTGGACTTCATAAGCTGTTGCTTTGTTGTTTCACTAGTCACAGATTTGCAAAAAGAAAGTCACTGTTAAAAGATGTCATATGACATCTCAGCTACAGTTTGCCAGAAGGCATGTCTGAGACATTCAGGCCAACTGAAAGAATGTTCTATAGTCTGAGACCAAAATTAAGTTTAGTATAAAATCAAACACTACCCGTCATAAATACACCATCCTCACCAATACGTACATTGGTGACTGTGCTAAAACTGGCTTGAATGCTTATGCAAATACTTATTTTTTGTTTAACTTGACTTGAATCAGTTTTGACCAATTTGAAATGGTTAGTGATTTAGATCCTTTGTGGATCAGTGGTAGAATATAAAGTAAACATTTCCAAGGGGGTAAATAGTCTTATAGGCACTATGCCTGTCTTTAACTTAAGCGTTCTTCAGTAAGGTGAGTTGTGTTGTCTGATTGTTTTTTTAAGGAGGTGTTGCATGCTCAGTGGACGGCAGAGAGTCGAGAGGATCAATGGTGGCTCATGGAGACGGCGCCCACTGCACTTACCCACAGCCAAGACACATCCAACCCAAATCCAATATTGGCTTTCCTCTGTCCTCTCCACGTTCTGTCGTGCAAAACGGTTCTGTTAGCCTCACCCCTGTTTCACGGCCTCCAGAACAGGGTTCACCTTTAAAGAAACCCCAAACGCCAGTGGGCTGCATGCCTGGTTATGCGAAACAGCAGTGGAGCCCTCATCCACCGCTCCCCCAAAGGACAGTGCACAACCCCACTTCCCCTAACAGTGTAAAACCAAGTGTACACACGCATATACATCCTCCAGACCCCTCCAACTCATTTTCTTTATCACCCTCTTCAACCATAGCTCTAAGTGGTCGAGCAGCTCCGCCACACTCCCAGGGAGCGAGTGTTAAGTCGCCCTCTCCACTGTCACCCTCACGTACCTTGGACACTTTTTCACCCCACCAACGCTCTCGCCACTCTTCGACATCCTCGCTCTCAGAGCACGGGGCCCAAGGGCCCATCTTCATTCAAGGGGGCAAACCCCATCAGCAGTCCACCATGCCGTGCTCGTCTCCCAAGCTTCCTCTTGCGCCTTCCAGTCCGTGTAGTCGCTTGGAGGGCATTCTGCAGCACTACAAAGACTGTGGTACCTCTAACACAAGCTCCAGTGCTAACTCTAGCAACCAAAGCAACCATCAGATGTCCCAAGCCCTGTCGTTGGTGCATCCCAACGCAGGCGACAAGAGGAACGGAGTGAGTTCTGCTCAAGCGCCAGGACTGCTTGGCCTTCCACTAGGGCAGATTCTCAACCAGCAGAAGAGCCAGCAAAAGGGCCACATCAATAACTCTTTCCCGGCCAGCAGCCTCCTCTCTGCGGCCGCCAAAGCCCAGCTGGCCAACCAGAAAACCCAGCTCAATGCAGCCGACGCGCTGGCCGCACTCCCTCTCACGGGCTTGGACAAGGAGCAGCAGTCAAAGGTATTGATTAGCACTTTAAACAGTAGCGTCCACTCCTCTTCCGCCAGAGCACAGTCCCTGACCGCCCTGTTGCTTCCGCACTCCCCTTCCCTTTCCCCGGCTTCCCCTGCTGTCGCTGAGAAAAACTTGCGGCGAAAACGGCAGAGGCGCTCGCCCACTGTTTTGAGCATGCTCAAAGACTCTCAGTTAGGTCGGACTGCAGGAGATCTCTCCGGGCCGCCTCTGCTCATTTCCCCATGCCTTTCGCCACCTTCTCCTCCTGTACCTCACTTAGACAACCACCGGCTGCCTGCCGCTCCTCCGAGGTTGCAGGATTCGGAGGAAGGCAGGAAGCCAGGACTTGTTAATTCCCTCCCACTTTCCTCTCCATCTCCATCCCAGCCTCTTTCCGCCCTGCTTCAGCTTCTTAGCATGCAAAGCGCAACCCAGCAATCCAGCGGCGCCACTGCCATGCCTGGCAACAGGCACACAAACACATTGCCCTCTTCACCCAGACCCATCACTCCACAGACGCCCCAGTGCGACGTGCAGTCCACGTTACGTTTACACAACCCTACTCCGCAACCTCAACCCCAAAGCACAGTGCCCGTGCCGGAACCTCCAATCCAGCAACCCTTTTCTTTAATTGGTGATGAGACAACCATGAACCTCAAAACAACCTCCAGCAACACCATCCTGAACTTGAGCCAGTCCCACACGGGCACGACGCCGGACCTCAACAGTTCAATTTTGAGCATGATGAACCAGATGTCCTCAACATGCTTGCCCCCGTTCCCAGAGAAAGGTTGTGGACCCAAAACAGAGACTTGTCCTGACCACAGTACCTACCAAATAAACCAGTCAAGCCACAGCCAAGCTGTGGAAAGTAAAGGTGAGAACTCCTACTTGTTTTTACTGGGGCATTTTTATACCAAAGTGGTTTGGGTGGTCCATTTTACACTTGTGTTTTCTCGGCAGGTCCTGTAGAGGAGATGGATCAGCAGGACTCGGAGACAAGATTGCTGGGTGGCTGTGAGCCCGATCACAGCCTCTCTCTGCCCAACGCCCCCTCTTCCGATCTTTCAAACCCCACAAATGACCCCGCTGTTTCCCTGCCGCTTGCCGAGGCTTTTCCCTTCATGTCCCAAGAACAGCTCCTCCAGCTTCTTTCCTCCAATGCCGGTTTGCCTTCCCTGCTGCCGCCCTTCCTTGGCTCCCTGCCTTTAGGAGTCTGGACAGGCGGCCAGCCCTCTGTGCCCGGCGGCACCCAAGCCCAGCAACCACAGCCAGCCAGTGCCATCCTGAACCAGGGCTCTCCTCTCAATGTCCTGAACCAGGGTGAGCTTCCTCTCAACCTTGTGAGCCTGTTAAATCCGCCAGGTTCTGCTGCAGCGCTGCCCCCTGTTCCAGGGGTGGAAGGCGGTGAAAAGCCTCCTGGGCTTCAAGCCCTCCTAATGGCCTCATTGCTGCTCGGCCAGAATCCTGCTGCCATGTTGCCATTGCCAGCGCTCAACCTAGAGCTTCCTACGCCACCGCAGCAGGTCTTCACGGACGGAGTGTCCCTGGAGAAGACCCCTGGTTTGCTGGACTCGGTCCTGATGGGGCCGGGGCTCCTGGAGGCTCTTCAAACTCTAGCGCCCAGCGCAGACGGCCAGTCGCTGCTTCTTTCCGCCCCTCTCACTCCACCCCCTCCCGCCTTCCTGTCCCTCAACCCCGCTCTGCTGGCCGCAGCTCTCGCCCAGACCGAACCCCTACCCAACCACACGCCATCCCCCCCGCCTCATTCTCAGGTACACGCACAGGCGCGCACCGGTTGCATGCTTCGCTACATGTGCACATATAGTCTGCATGCTTTCAATTAATGCATATGTTTGCAATGACAGGGTTTCCCAACCAGCTGCTCCCTAGTGGTTAAAGATGGAACTGCATTGGATTTGCGCAATTTTATTGCAATGGTTAATTTCATTAAAACTGTAAAAAAATGTCAGGATTGGGGTTAAAATTGGACATTATATTCTTCAAAGTGTGGCATTATTTTCATGACAGTTTTGCACATTTAAACACCCAACCTTCACTTTTTAGCCACTTACTATAATGCATTTACTGTAATGCAAAACAAATAATGAAATATTATTTACATTTTTACATTTTATTGCATCTGATTAAAAATTTGTTTTGAAAATGTGGTTAGTTATGAAATTAATGCCATATTGCACATTTAAAAAAAAATGCTAAAGGAGCAGTTCACCAAAAAATGAAACAAAATTGTCACCGTTTACTAAACCTCATGTTGTTCCAAACCCATAACCCATTTTAGTTATTTGGGCTTTCAGTGCAGTAACAGTTTGGAAATATCTTAATTTGTGTTTTGTTGATGAACCAAAGTCTTATGGATTTGAAATGACACAAGGGTAAACAAATGACAAAATTTTATGCGTTTAATAAAAATTGAATTCATCTTATTTATGTAAAATACAATTTTCTCATTCAGAATGCCAATGCAGAAATGTCAGGTCTAAATTACAGGGGTTAAATTCAAAGATCACCTGACAAACATTGGGAGACCTTGTATTATGGGTTGTTGTTCATTTGCCTGTGGAACATTATTTTGATATTCAACTACATGCATCCTGTGCAATACATATATGAATCTGTGTGGCTGCAGGGGACTCTGTCCAGCCCTGCTCTAGTTTCTACCTCGGTGTCCTGCGGCCCTCTGGTGTCCGGTACGGGGCCGGAAGTGTGTGACCCCCTGGCTGAGCAGGACAAGAACAACACCCAGACACCTCATTTCCTGCCGCCTCTACTCGCCCCTGGGGTTCTTGGTAAGTGGATCAGTCTGCCAATGAAAAATACAGCTGAAAATGACCATTTTAAATGTGCCTTTCTTTGGAGTGACTATAATTGTAACACTCAGTTCATATTTCAACTGGTGTGACTTAAAATAACCTCAAGTCTCTAACAATTATACAACCCAAGAGGGCTATTGTTTCTTTAAAAATAATATACTTTGTGTATGCGTTTGAAATTTAGCAAACATTTGTGTCAGCAGCAGTGTTATTTTAGTGTCAATTATATACTTTTATAGTTAATATTTTGAATTGGATTTTTTTTTTTTTTTTTTTTTTTTGGATTTAAATTTTTCAGTTTGTAATTTAGTTTTTGTAGTATTTAGTTTTTAGTTAGAAGTTAGGAAGAAAATTGATGTATTTATTTATGTTTTATTTATTTGTACATATTTGTATTAATTTATTTGTTATACGTGTACACAAAAATGCAAACCCAAGTATGTGTTACATTATACTGTGCAATCACAAGTCTTCTTTTGGCATATACATTTTTTTAGTAATGAAGTTAGTGATATTATCCAGACCTGTTAATCCACATACACTACCAGTCAAAAGTTTTTTAATGTTTTTGAAAGAAGTCTCATCTGCTCACCAAGCCTGCATTTATTTGATCCGAAGTACACCAAAAACAGATTTTAATTTAAAAAATTTAAATATTTTTACTATTTAAAATAACTTTTTTTTTATTTAAATATATTTTAAAATGTGATTTATTCCTGTGATTTCAAAGCTGAATTTTTAGCATCATTACAGCAGTCTTCAGTGTCACATGACTGGTAGTGTATATATTGATCATTATCGTTATTAACCCAAATTCGTGTTCACCTAGTCAGTTAACATAGGTTAAAATAAGTTAGTGTCTGTTCCAGGTGTTTTAACATTTTTAAATATTTTCTGTGTAAAATATATACATAATTTCGGCTATTTGTGAATGTATCTTTTTCCATCGTTAAATGCTTTTTATGTTATATGTAATTTTTTACCACCAAACCTAAACCAAATGACCAGCTGATGTTTCAATGCATTCCTACTTGTAAGTGAGTCAATGTGATGCAAAACAAAGCCTCAGCAGGTTACATACAAGCAGTCACTGCTAGTTTCCTTCTAGCTTGATTCTCTGCTGTTCTTTCCATGTCCACAACACTTAGATTTAGCACAGAGCTGCAGTTTTGGGCCGTGGACGGTTTATCTGCAGTTGATGTCGCTCGTCCTGCCCGGTAGCATTACATTGGCGTTTTGCAGTCTGTCTGCTCTGGGGGAATTTAACCTGCGGTGACATCTCAGCCGACTCAGCAGACTCATTCACACTGACTGTTAGACGAGAGAAGTGGGGAAAGTGAACCAGACTTGAGTGTTTTTTTTTTTTTTCTTAAATAAAGTTTGGCCACAGCAATGACAGTGCTCAGTGCAAAAGTGCTGACACACGGCTTTCAGTCATATCTGTGGCCTGTGTGGCGACATGATGCCTGGAAGTTTCATTTTTGTGACTGAGAAACATAATTGAGAAGATCTCATTGCCTTACCCAGGCGGAGTTCGTCTGGACGATATTTGGTCATGGTCTTATTGTAATTTGCTTTACCCAGTGTCTTCCATATGAACAAGCATGAATGATGGTGTTTCTCTCTATGTTCAGGTGACCTCACAGCTCTGGGTAACATCAACAGTCTTCATGGTTTATTAGGAGCCGCTCCGCTGCTGCTGCCGCAGGGCCCGTCTCTGAGCGTCCCGCTAACGCAGAACCAAACGGCGCTCAACCCGCTCACCTGCCTGCAGGTAAACACACACCTGAGCTACGGGCAGGTGGTCAGTTTACATAGAATTAACAGTGTTTTTAAAGGCGTGAATTTAAAGAATGTCTCAGTGGGGTTTGACTATAAAGCTATAAACAATCTTCTGAGAAGCTGCGTCTCTAAATGAATCCTCTTCAAAGAGCCGACGCTTCAGCCGTCAAAACGCGGCTTATGTAAGAGATTCACCACCTTCAACTATAAACTTTTACTGACAATTACTGTCAGATTCAGATGCCCTGCTGAGAGCAGAGATCCAGTTATTGTGCAGAATCTTTTAGTTATCTTGTAGAGTCTTGAAAAGATGTCTGATTGTTTTTTTTTTTGTCTTTAAAGAGTCTCCACTGCTCATCAAGGCTGCGTTTGTTTGATCAGAAATACAGTAAAAACAGTGAAATATTTTTACAAATTATAGTAACAGTTTTCTATGTGAATATTTGTTAAAATGTAATTTATTCCTGTGATGCGCAGCTGAATTTTCAGCATTATTACTCCAGTCTTCAGTGTCACATGATCCTTCAGAAATCATTCTAATATACTGATTTGCTGCTCAGGAAATGTTTCTGATTGTTATCAATGTTAAAAACAGTTTTAATATTTTTGTGAAAACCATGATACAACTAATTTTTTTAGGATTTACAGATGAATGGAAAGTTCACAAGAACAGCACTTATGTGAAATAGACATCTTATAAATGTCTTTGTCACTTTTGATGTGTCTCTAATGAATAAAAGTATTAATTTTACTCATTTTCATTATAAAAATTAACTGACCAAACTTTTAAATATTAATATTATTATTATATTAATTATAATTAATAACGTCATAAGTCTGAATGCACGTTAAAATGTACATTTTAAATTAAATAAATTTTCAAAAAAATAAAATAATTTAATTCTTGTAAAGAAATGTATAGATTGACCCCAGCTTATATTTAAAGTTCAAAAGAACATTATTTTTTTTTCTTACTGACCCTAAACTTTTGTAAAATATTATACTAAATATAGTATATATCGCTTATAATAAATGACTATAATTTACAAAATAAAATAGTCTTAAATTCAGTGTAATTCAGTATTTTTGTCTTTGTCATTTAAAAAAAGAATCTATATTTCAGTTTATATTTGGCTACAAAACTAATTTAAGCAGAAATCTTTAAGATGATGAGAAACACACATTCAGTAATTTTGTCCAAACTGCTGGAGTTTATGGATGTATGTTTTTGTTTTTAGCTGACGATGGCGCCGGCGCTCATGGGAGAGAAGCCTGTGTCTCTGCATGAGACGCCTCCGTCACAAGATCAACTTCCTTCGGCTTCGATATCCCAGGATTCCCTGCTCAACCCGGTCCAGACGCCCGTGCAGCAGAGAGAGACATCCACGGGCTCCGGTCCAGGACTGTTTGACCCGTACGGCTCCTTCATGGACACCATCTACACCTCCTTCCTGCAGGTCAGCGAGCGTGGGGCCGAGGGCGGCTCCGATTCGACCCCGCTGTCGTACCCCGAGCTGCCACCTCTCCTCCAGCAGACCAGCGCCCCGCCGTCCCTCAGCCCGCGCCGCGCCTGTTCCGTCCACAACCCGGACCTGTCCCGCCTCGGCATGGACACGGCCCAGTCTCCGGCCCGCGGGACGCCCAAACTCAGCGAGGACCCGTCGACGCCGCCGCCCTGCAAACCGGCGGGAGCCGACGCCCTGTCCGACGCCCCGCTGCACCCCGCATTCATGGAGGAAGCCAAGACAGATGGTTCGGCTAAAGTGTGCGTCTACAGCAACGGGATCAGTTCAGGTGCCGATGGACGGGGAAACAATGATGAGGATGAGGAAGAGGAGGAAGAGGATGGACGAGGGCCGCAGGGATATTTGGGTCCAGGTGAGCGGCTCAGAGAGGCGGCTGAGGACATCAGAGATGCAGAGCAAGTCAGGGTGAGTGCGGTTATTTATTTATGTTGTTACATTTTCTTTTTTTTTTAAATAATTATTTCTGTTAAGCTGGAAGTTTCTTTTCATTTTTAGTAATTTAGTTGTTTATATAATTTTTTTAGTCTTTTTAATAGTGTCTAAAATGTTTGTTTTTAGTTTTAATAATTTTGTTGTGCTATAGTTTTATTATGTGTATATATATATTTTTTAAATATTGCTATTTAGTTAAGTTTTTTTTTTTTTTTTTTTTTCCAGTTCAAGTTTTGGTAATTTTATGTTTTTGCCATTTTTATTAGTTTATTTGTTGTTATTTATATTTTAGCTTTAAATTGCTTTTATTTCAGTTTTAGTCATTTTAACATTTCTAATTAGCTTTAAAAATTATTTCAGTATAAGTTTTAGTCATTTTTTTAACCATTTTGTTGTGCTTTAATTTTAATTATTATAATTTTTTATATTTCTTATATTATTTTACTTTAAGTTTTGTTAATATTGTTATGTGCACTTGACATTCTTATTAGTTTTTTTTATATGTAATTCTATTAACTGTTAAGTTTTTTATATACATACATCGTTTTTTTTATATTCGTGTTTGACTAATTTTTGTTTCAGTTTTAGTCATTTTATGTGCTCTTGTCATTTTTATTATTTTTATTTCACTTGTTTTTAATGGATGGAGGAAAACAAAAGCCTACAAAAATTTAGTAGATTTTACCCGTCTTAAATTCAGTGGTTTTGCTTATTTTAAAATAATTATAAATAACTTTAGAAATGTTCTGTTGATTGTTTTATTGAATGATGAAATAAAACTATTAAAAAAAACTGATATTTGTAACTTGCAGAACCACTGTTAAAACAAAAAAACAAATGTAAATAATTATAATAATTTTATTTTTTATATAAATAAAATACAATGTAATTTGAAAATACAAAATCATGGCGGCTATAGTTTTCTGTATAATAGTTTGTGACTTTTATTTTATTCATTATGCAGTCAAACTGCCAATAGTCATTAGATGCACAAGATCAAATTGGTTATTAAAATTGGAGTAAATTCTTACATAAAAATAAAATTTGTTAATTTAGATTTTTTTTAGATAAAAAATAATATAAGATTATTACATAATAACAAATATTATTTCTGGCTTAATGAGGTCATGTCACAACAATAATAGTATACTACTGTCTGAAATGTTTATTTTTAGTCATTTTGTTGTTGTTTCTTTTTTTTAATTAATTTTTTCAAGTTTTTGTAATTTTCTGCTTTTGCCTATTTCTTTTTTAGCCTTAAATTGCCTTTAATTTAATATTTTATATACATATAATTATTATTATTATTTTTATTTTTATTTTTATTTTTTACCATACCATATTGTTTTTTTGTATCTCTATTTACCTTTTTTTCCCGTTTGTGTTTTCATAATTTTATGTGCCTGTCATTTATATCTGCATCTTTCTTTTCATTAATAGCATTGCGTAGTGCACACTACAGTGTATGCTGGTGTTTATTTCCCAGCATAACCCTGTGTTCTTTCTCTTGTGTGTCCACTCAGGTTGATGATGTGCACACGGGAGCCAGAAGGGGGCGCAAGAGGAAACAGTCGTAAGTCCAGCTGTCCACAGCCCAACATATTCATTCATTCATTCATTCATTCATTCATTCATTCATTGATGTGAAGTGCTTTGTGTTTTACTCTCTTCCTCTTCTTCCTCCCATCAGGCTGCAGAGAGGAGCGGACCTGCCGGGCGGCATCGACAGCATCATCGAGGAGCCGACGGTTAGTCAAACACACACATACGCCACACGCTAAACACGTGATCTGAGCTGCGTTAACTGACTGGCATTTGATGTGTTGTGATGCAGATAGCGCTGTCCAGACCCGCACGGCCCACCAGAGGGAAGAGACGCCGCGTCGTCCGATAGGTCCGACCGTACTTTCCCGCCAACACCAGCACTGTTGCCACGGCAACACCGTCTGAGCCGCACTGTGAAGAGTCTCCGTGATTCGCTCCTCCGTCTGTTTGTGTCTGTTCACCTTCTGTTACCACGGATACGACTGATGTTACATTGTTACATTTACAAACAGTTACCAGGCTACGAATGATAACTATTGTTAAGTTGTTGCGGTTCAGTTAAGGAATAGTTATTGTTTGTTAACTCAGTTACTTTTGCTTCTTGTTTCATGATTGAGGTCCAGTGTGATTGACAGCTCTGCTTTAAAGGAACAGTTCAGACAAAAATGAACAGGCCATCCAAGATGAGGATGAGTTTGTTTCTTCATCATACTTGGAGAAATGTGCCATTCCAGCACTGTCTCACCAATGGATGTGAATGGGTGCCGTCAGAATGAGAGTCCAAACAGCTGATAACAACATCCACAAGTAATCCACACCACTCCAGTCCATCAGTTCACATCCTGAGAAGACAAAACCTGAAATAAATCCATCATTAAAACATTTTTGTCTCAAATGCGAGTCCATAATCTATAATAACGCTGTTTCTTCTTAAGATGTTATTATTGTGGTGTTTTTATCAGCTGTTTGGACTGTCATTCTGACGGCACCCATTCACTGCATGTGATGGAGTGATGCATTTTTCTGTCTTCAGATGCACATATATGTGTCTGAAAATCCCTCGCACACTAAATCTGTCCCGTCCTTGAACCAAACGACAAACGTTATGATTTAACTACCCATAATGCACCTCATGAACCGTTTTCAGCCCCAGACTTGTTCACTAGTTTTGTCAGTAATGTCGCCCTGTAGTGACAATGAGTTTCACTCCAAATGTGTCCGATCAACCAGACCAAGTCTCACTCATCACTCTGTGTTTTGTCTTTGCAGGGCCGTATATGTGTGTGTGTGTGTGTGTGTGCGCGCGTGCGTTACAGGCGTGTATCTGTAGGTTTTAGGGGCTTTCGTCATGGATCTGCACAGAGCTCATCAACACAGGCACAAGAATATTACTGAATATTTAAAATAATGATTTAATAATGAGGCTGATTATGCAATTTTACTATTGAATTTATGTATATATGTACAGTTTTAGTATTTTATTTTGTACACCTTTTTTAGGAAAAAAATGATCAATTTGTAAAATATTTCTCCTGCAGAGAAACCTTTCCTTTCTCATATTCATGTTTGATTTGTAAAGAAAATACTTTGACAATTTGTGAACAAGTAGCGTCTCCTTTTTACTGGGAGCTGATTTTTTTTTTTTAATTTAACAAATTAAAACATTTTAAATGATCAACTTCTTTTCTGATCATTTCATGTCACTGTTTTGACCATGCATTTTGTGAAAACAGCATTTTGAAGCAGATTCACAGAAATCTAAAATTGAAATATGCTTCACATAAAGTTGCCCGTTCACCCAAAAATTAAAATTCATTCACGTACCATGAAATTGATTTTTATAAGTTTTTATAAGAATTTTTTTTTTTTTTAAACTCTCATTTTATGGACAATTTTTTCCCACTAATATTTTACATTATTTTACTAACACTTCAGAAAACTGTCCCATTTGTGAACTAGCGCTATATATCACTTTTTATCATTCTAACTTTTAACTAATAAAAAAAATCATTTATTCATGTTCATCAGTGAATTAATGTTGCAAATACAACTTTTGATTTAAATCTAACACTTTTTATAAATTGTAAAAAGTATTGATCATAGTTCATGTTAATGTAATGTTTTACACTTTTAACAGCTAAAAACCTGTGATTGGCAAGAAAAGCAAATTAAGCTGCTTAGATATTGTGGTGAAAAAAAGAGGAAACTAAACTAGGTTAAGGACCCTCATCATGCCAACAAACTAATGTGTCCATTTGACAATAATACATTTAGGCAATGCACATAAAATGAATTTAAGGATTTAATTGTAAAGCTAAGCATCAAATATTGATTTCTAAACTTTAATCTCTTTTATATTCAGATTTCATATCATACTAGAATATTTGAAGCGTTAATTTGCAAAAACGTAAGTATACTTTACTTTTTAAAATTTTTTAAAAGTTTTTTATTGTTTTGTGTTTTTATTGAGATTAATTGAAATGCAATCCAAAAACATGATTTTTTAAAAAAAATTAAAAACTGAGTTACTTGCTTTTAAAACTAAACTCTTAATTTATAATTAAAAATATATATATATTTTGAAAAATTTACTAGCAAAACCCACTAAAATTAAAAAAAAAAAAAAACAACACAAAAATAAAAAATACAAATTTACAAAAACATCTACAAAAATGTAAAAAAAACAAAAATACAAAGAAGGAAAACTTAAAACTATACAAATAATCTACAAAAATAAAAAAATGCAAATTCACAAAAATGTAAAAATCTGCAAGACAATCTACAAAAATGTAATGATATGCAGATTCACAAAAAATTGTATGTATGTATGAAATCTACAAAAATAAATTCAAATTCATAAAAATGTTAAATGAACAAAAAAAAAAATACAAAAATATACAAATGGAACACAAATGTGAAACTGTAAAACTAAAAAAATTCTACAAAAACTTTAAAATGTACAAATTAACAAAAATGTAAAAAATCTGCAAAAAAATCTACAAAAATGTAACAATATGCAAATTCACAAAATCTAAAAAAAAAATACATTTAAAATCTGCAAAAAATAAAAAAGTAATTATATGCAAATTCACAAAAAAAATGTACAAAAAAAAAATGTACAAAAATGGAAAAAAGCAAATTCATAAAAATGTAAAATTAACAAAAAAATCTAGAAATATAGAGCCACAGAAATGCAAAATGTACAAAAAAATACATTTAAAATATACAAATAATAATAAAAAAGTATAATGTACCAAAAAAAAATTATATATATATATATATAAACAAATCTACAATAACGTAAAATCTTAAAAACAAAACAAAAAACAACAACTACAAAAAAGTAACCGTAACCGGAAAATCAGCTGGAATGTATTAGTGAGGGAATGCTGGAAAAATGTGTGTAATGTTGTGAACATTCAAGAAACAACAATATGAAAGATTTCTGGAAGCATTTTATTATCCAGAGATGCATTTGAAATTCTACATTGGAAAATGATCATCATTTGTGGTCTCTGCGCCACACATTAATAATACAATAACGGTTATAAGCGATCGCTCGTGAGAACGAGTTAAAGTACAGATAAGCCTGTATTTACACACACAGCGTCTCCTCGCCTTCAAAACAAAGTCCATGTGGATCACGATGGAAAGTGCCTAAAATCTTTAGCCGCTACAGAACTCAAACAGGCAGTTTCAGACGTGGAGGTTTGAGGGACGGCAGCCGAAGGCGCCGTCGGGAGGAGCCGAGAAGCTTTAGGAGGTTCTGTAGTGTGGGAACGTTTGGTCTCGACACTCTGCAGAAAAACAAAAGGGCGGCATGAGAAACGGAGCTGGATTCTAATGGACTCCCTCTTCCTTCACTCTCTCCTCACGCCAGATGAACCAGCTTTATTTGGAGAGCTTCTTCATCCTCTGGTCCAGCGCGGCGAAGTTCTCCTCCACAGCCAGCAGGTTCTCCTTCATGGTTTGCTGGACCTGCAATGTAAAGAGCAGCATGTTTAATTAATGAGTGTTTACATGGACTGGTGTTTCGGTGACACGGAGGAGAGACAGACCTGTGTGAGCAGAGTGCCGTTGTCCTTCAGAGAGTTGTTGATCATCTGCTGTGTCGTGTCCAGATGGGTCAACAGCTGCCCAAACTGCATCGCTGCACGACAACAGACCGTGAAAATAAGACAAACACATCATAATACACTCCATGTAAATACTTCATATATTTTGTTATTGCTATGATAATTATTTTACACATGAATCTAAAAACTAATGTCCAAGCCCTGTTTCACCAATATAAAATCTATACTACTGCCACTTGCATAAACAGAAAAATCATGTTTTCGATTGTGCATTCCAGTTCATTTCAATCAAACTACAGTTGGGTTATTTGGATATAAAGTAAAAAAAAAACAGCTAACTACAATAAAACACAAACACGTTAAGATAAAAACCAAAAAACAAAAACATGATTTTTGAAAATTTCAAAAAATTTGAGTTGTCTGTTTTTGCAAATAGCCAGAGTAGTTCGCTGCTACTGAACTGTTATCATCCTGCAATTTTTAAAAAAAAATAAAAAAATAAATAAATAAATAAATAATAATAACTTACTACTATTGTTTTGGGGATAAAAAAACATATTTAATTATATTATTATAATTTTATTTATTTATATATATATATATAATAACTTCATTATTTTTATTTATAATAAAATATATTAATTATACTAATATAAACAATATATTATAATTATTATTGTTTGGGAAAAATAATAATAATAATAATAATATATTAATAATATATAAACATATCAAAAATATAACCGCAATAATATTATTACTAGTAATTCTAACAATAAAATTTATATTATATATTTTTTAATATTTTTATTTATTTATTATTATTATTATTATTATTATTATTATTATCATTATTATTATTTTAGGAATAATATAATAATATTAATAATAATAATTATAATAATTATAATAATTAATAATTATTATTATTTTGCTGCTACAGAGCAACACAGAACATCAGATCATTTTGCAAACTAATAATAATAAATAATTGTAACAATATCATTATTATTATTATTATTATTATCATCAGAAGTACTGGAAGTAGTAGGAGTAATAGTATTTTGGGTATTAAGAATATTACTATAATATATTAATACTGCTACTACTAAAATAGTATAACTATTATTATTTTGGGGATTAATAATGACACTAATAACGTTAATACAATATTTGCCAAATTTTTGATTGATTTTCAGGCCAAAGTGAAATGTGTTATGAGAAGCTGAAAGAGAACGACAGGTGATCAGATGAAGTGATGTACCCTGCTCGTGCAGCTCTTTGACGGCCAGCAGTCTCTGCACCACCTGCGGGAGAGACGTGGCCATCGAATCCCACTTCTGAACCACATCATACAGCTGAGACACCTGAAACACAGCACACAGATCACACCACAGATCAGTGACAGCGCTAACACTATTAAAGTCCTGCGGGACGGCGGGGGATTGTGGACGCACCTTATTCTGGGTCTCAGCGTCCTCAATGGCCGCCTTGTGCTTGGCGATTTCATTCATCTTCCCCAGAACACTCTGAAAAAAAAGCTCAGAATCAACTAGAGTCACAACAATAGCTCCATATAAAAACATAACATTTTAAAAACAATTTAAATAAGAACTACATTATTATTATTATTATTATTATTATTATTATTTTATTTTTTTATTTTTTTAGGGAAATTAATTAATTAATGAATTTATTAAAATAAATGAATTAAAATTAATTAATTAAACTATTATTATTATTATTATTATTATAACAATTATTATTAGTAGTATTTAGGGATTAATAAACAATAATGAATAAATTAATTTAAAATTAATTAATTAAACAATTATTATTATTAATATAATAATAATAATTATTATTATTATGATTATTATTTAGGGATTAATAAAAAATAATGAATTAAAATTAATTAATTAATGAATTAATCAATCAATCAATCATTATTATTATTATGTGGGGATTAATATAACTTAATTAATATAAATTAAATCATTATTTAGGAATGAATAAAAAATAATGAATGAATTAAAACTATTTAATTAATTAAACAATTATATTATTATTATTATTATTATTATTATTATTATGTAGGATTAATACTGCTGCTAATAAAATTGTTTGTTGCTACAGAACAACAGATAATCATGCAAACATTAATCATTACTATTAAACAATTATAGAATAATAATAATAATTTATAAATACTACTACTGCTAAAAATAATAGTAATAAAATCTTTGATGCTACAGAACAAAAGATTATTTTAAAAACAAAATATTCAACAATTATTAAAAATATATATTAATAATAATAATAATAATAATTGATACATAATAATATTAAAAAAATAAAATATTTAATAATAAAAGAATTTTACAATCAAAATATTTAACAATTTATATATATATATATATATATATATATATATTATTTATTTTTTTTAATAATGATAATTTCTAAATAATAATAATTAATAATAATAATAATAATAATAATAAAATCTGTTGATGTTGCAGAACAAAATATAATTTTACAAACCAAAAATATTATTCAAAATATATATTATCTATAATATATAATTATTAGAAACATCATGCACAAAAACATGCACAACATAAGAAACATCATTCATAAAGGCACATTTTCACAAAACTAGGAGGATGATGAACTGGTGCAAAGATGAACTTGTGTCATTTAACAGCATCAGTTTCAGTGTAAACGAGTCATTAGCGTCCGACACTGATCAAACACTTCAGATGTTCATTCTGTAATGGTTCATCACGGTTTCTGGTTTTACCTGTAGTCTGGCTTCCACCTGGTCCAGTGTGGCGGCGTCTAAGGCACTGACCCGCGCCTGCAACAGCTCTATAGTGTCCTGCACACAGGAAATGACCTTCCATCACACGACCACATTCACTCATGATACATTTTATTTCATAAATGAAATAAAGATATTGAATGTTAATACGGATGGTGCTGATACAGTGATGATTGGTGTTTACCGTCAGACTGGATCCGTGAACTCCAGCGCTGAGCGGACCCTACAGCACACACAAACAAATCATGTTTTTGTTGAGTGTCATATTTGCTCCATCATTCTTCTATGGCTCATACAGTCTGATACAGTTAGAATCACAACTCAATTTTATTCAGAGACTCAAACTGAATCAAAAAGGCACCTCACGCACCTGTTTCTCTGAGCCTGATCCCACCGCCATCTCCAGTTCAGCCAGTCGTCTCTCCAGCTCAGCGACCTGCAGTCACACACACAACATCTGAAAAAGCAGCCACGGGAAGTGACATCACACTGGCCGTTTGATAAAGCACATACTTTAGCAGATTCAGTGAACTTCTCTTGTTCTGGTCGGCTGTGGAGCTCATACAGAATCACTCCATCCGGTCCTTTGGGTGCCGCCGTCTTGCCTTCTCCGCCCGCGCCGCTCCTCACGCCCCGCGCAACCTCCAGCTGAGTCAACAACCGCCTGCGCCCGAGAGAAAACAAAGAACAGCTTCACGCCCATCTGACAGCAGACGCGCAACGCCCTGTGTTGTATCTGCGGATCGGGAAGTCTAAATGTATTTTAGAACATCTGAAGCAGATGTTTGACTCACTTGGCGAGCGCTCCGTCAGGGTCGGTGAGGTTGATGTGAGCGTTGGGTCCGAGCAGAGAGTCCAGATGAGCCGAAACCAGCTGCTGTTTGAGCTGCGCCGCCTGCTGCGCCAAAGCCACCGGAGTCAAACGCTCCTCAGCGCTGCTCTCTTTAGTCGTGGCCTGCGGAAACACACATAAATGTCACATAAAACACAAAGCAATCAAGTCGCATGCATGTCCAACAGTGTCTTCCTGTCTAAATGGACAGATTTTAACTAACACAGTAGGATTTACATCTCTTCTGCCTCTTCTGCTCACCAAGGCTGCATTTATTTGATCAAAAATACTGTAAAAATTCTAAAATATTATTAAAATTTAAAACAGCTGTTTTCTATGTGATTATCTGTTAAACTGTAATTTATTTCTGTGATGCGCAGCTGAATTTTCAGCATCATTACCCCAGCCTTCAGTGTCGCATGATCCTTCAGAAATCATTCTAATATGCTGATTTGCTGCTCAACAAACATTTCTGCATAATATTTTTGTGGAAACAGTCATACATTTTATTTTTCAGGATTCTCAGATAAACATCAAGTTCAAAAGAACAACATTTATTTGAAATAGAAATATTCTGTGACATTATAAATGTCTTTATTGTCACTTTTGATTAATTTAAGGCAGCCTTGATGAATAAAAAATTTAATTTCTTAAAAAAAAAAAAAGTTTAACCCCAAACTTTTAAACACTAGTGAATATGATGCAGATGGTGAGAGTACATGAGTACACGGGTAACTGAAAGAGAAGCAGATGTTTAGTTCTGACCTGAATACGTTCCACGTCCTGGCAGAGCTCGTGAATCTCATTAACCAGTCGCTGATATTTCTGCTGAGGAGTTTCCTTCACGCCACAGCCTTCAGCTAACTGCAGGATCAGAGAAAACAAATCAGGACAAACGCTGAGAGACTCCAGAAAACTAAACGAATCATGAAGAGGTTCATGATAAACGAGCGAATCACTCACGAGCTCAAACTCTCCAGACTCGTAGCCCACCCTGCGACTCTTACTGATGCGGTCCGAGAAATCTGCACATGCGCACACACACACAGAGAACATTAGAGTCAGAGAAAAGCAAAACCAGACTCAATTTCACAGCAGGGTTATTATAGTTGACTTAAAACCATTGTAACTTTTGTTACTTGAAATAACATAAAATCTAAAAAAAAACCAAAATTATTTTATTTCAGCAGGGCAGCATGTCTCATTTTTATTTAGTTTAACTTTAAGTACTAAAATAAATAAAGCAATAATGAAATAAAAAGAAAAAAAATATATAGACCAATAAACGACCCAAAAAACACCACAAAAATGACTAAAACTTTAAAAGTTTAAAATCTTAAATAATAATAATAATAAATAAACAAAAATATTAGTAAAGGCTTTAAAAGAATCTCAGCTAAACTAAAATACCACTGAGCCATAGATGTATAAACTGTACCACTGCAATCTGTGCTCAATTAATCATTTAACTCAAACTGTTTACAAATTAACATTAAGATGAATTATGAATGAGTCATTTATTAAAAGACCATTTAGATGCCCAGACGATTAAAGAATTAAGGATTTTTCAGTCTGCATTAATTATAATAGCTTGGATGTACTGAACATTCACAAATACATATACATTCATAAGCATTTCATTTAGAAACACATCAGTGAGCAAGTAAAACCAAAACCACCTGAAATAAAAATGAACTTTTGCTGAAATAAAATACATTAAAAAAAATCTCATTTTTATTTAGTTTAACTTGATGTATTTAAATATCTAAAACTGAAATAAAAAAAAAAAAAAAAAAAAAGTAACTAAGAAATATTACTAAAACTTTAAAATTAAAATAAAAATATAATACCTTAAAAAAAAGCATCATTAAAATTTGTATTAAGGCTGTCAAATGTTTAAAATAAAAGTTTGAGTTTGCCTAATATATGTGTGTGTACTGTGTGTAATTATGTATACATACATACAAACACAGTCATGTACATATTTAAAAAAATATATACAAGTATATATATTTATTATAATTTTCATAGATTATATATAAATAAAAATATTTTTTACATAACATAATTCTCTTAAATAAATACATTAATTTGTGTGTATTTATATATACATATATACACACACACATATTAGGCAAACTTTTATTTTGTATGAGATTAATCACAATTAATTGTTCATATTCAAATATATTCAAATATGAATAAAATGCATAATAGTATCTGAGTGATGCTAAAATAATGCTGTTGGGGTAGGGCTGGATGAAATGGCTCTCCTCACCCAAACCCTTGGTGCTGACGTGTTTGTCTTTGAACTTGTCGTAGGCGGCGTTGGGATTGACGACGATCCGCTCCACGCTGTCGCTGCACAGCTCCTCCTGCGAGACGAGTCACAAACCAATCACACGAGAAACACAAACGCACACACGACACACATGCTGCGGCTAAACGAGGAGATCTAGACGCCTCGCTGATTACAGAGGAGACAATTCTCAGGCTCTGATTGGTTGAATCTTTGAGGCAGTTAGGCCCCTCCCACAGAAGGGCGTGGCTGATTGGAACGTCGATTTAAGAACACCCGTCCAGCTCAGGTTCTGCAGAACACCGATTT
This sequence comes from Labeo rohita, assembly GCF_022985175.1. Taxonomy (NCBI): domain Eukaryota; kingdom Metazoa; phylum Chordata; class Actinopteri; order Cypriniformes; family Cyprinidae; genus Labeo; species Labeo rohita. Next base: position 34,690,009 of record NC_066874.1, on the reverse strand, counting down.
AATCACTCAGGAATAAACAATTCATAGTCCATCATGCATTTATTCTCTCAAACACACACATCAATCTGAAAATAAACGACAGGGAGAAATTCAAGCTGACGGCACAAGTGTTTAACAAGCTCGAGCGTCATCTAAAATAAAGCAGCAAATGGAAAACATCTTCGCTGGACTCTGCAAAACTCAATATTAGTGTGCTCTGAATGCTTGCTAAAGTGTTATGACTGCTGTTTAGTGTGTTACTAGGGTAGTTTCTTACTGGTCCGTGTCTCTATTTCCTTCTTTAATGTAAATCTAATTCAGCAAACAGCACTAAAGGCTTGTTATGAGGGAAAACTGTCCACTATGAATCTGCGTGTCTACTGTGGTCATTACACTGGAGAAACACGAACACACACTTCCACAGACAGAGCGTCTGATGAACGCAAGCGTACGGTGAACTCACACAGCATTCGGACACTTTTCCGTTTTAATTGGCCGGGACTGTCAGCGTGAAGGACGTTTTCAGCAGTTTACAGCACTTTAAATGTACAGACTTTTTCATTCTGGAGCTTTGAGACAGAGAATTATTGAGCTGAGGATATGACAGCACACTAGAGATGATGCTGGAGCTTCACAAATCAATGCTCTAATTTATCTTCTACATTTTACATTGCAACATTCCTGTCAAAAGTTTAAGGAGCTCTACATGCATCACAGTTAATACTAATCTGCACTAGTGATGAAATAGCAGCTGTTTTGAGAATATTACTGCATAACTGAGGATACTTACATGATAATACAAGTATACTATAACATACTATACTATACATAATGTAGTGAATATTATTCATATATAACCTTTTAATGTAAGTGTTTTATTATTATAAGTAATTTAAGTAAATTATTACAAGTTAATGTGTAATAAATTATATAATATACATAATTGTTAATTATGTATTAATTATATAGATTATTGGCCCATAACTGTGCATACTTGGACAATAATTACATATACTACATTTAAAACTATACTATACAATATACACAGAGAGAGAGTATAAGTATATTTTAACATAAAAATAAGTCTTCTTAACAAATCTTAAGTATTACTATAAATAATTAATAAATAATTTAATATAAATAAATTAAGAATTATAAGTATATCAAGTGCTATACAAGTATTTTAGGTATTACTATAATATAAGTCTAAATATATTAATAAATAATTATAATAAATATATTATTGGCCCATAACTGTGCATACTTGGACAATAACGATCTATACTACATTTAATACTATACTATACACATTGATAGAGTATAAGTATACTTTAATATAAAAATAAGTCTTCTTAATTAATTTTAAGTATTACTATAAATATATTAAATAAAAAATAATAATAATAATAATAATAATAATAATAAATATATTAATTATAAGTATATTAAGTATTATATAAGTATTATAAGCACTAGTATAAGTCTAAATATATTAATAAATAATTACAATAAATATATTATTGGCCCATAATGCATACTAAGACAATAATTATATTTACTACATTTAATACTATACTATACTATACTATACTATACTACATACATTGATAGAGTATATATTAACATAAAAATAAGTATTCTTAATAAATCTTAAGTATTACTATAAATATATTATTATTATTAATAATAATAATAATAAATATTTTAATTATTAGTATATTAAGTACTATTTAACTATCATAAGCGTTGGTATAAAGTAAGTATAAATATATTAATAAATAATTATAATAAATATATTATTGGTCCATAACTGTGCATACCTGGACAATAATTATATATGCACTACATTTAATACTATACTATACTATACTATACACATACAGAGTTTACAAGTATACTTTGACATAAAAATAAGTCTTCCTAATAAATCTTAAGTATTACTATAAATAAATAAATTAATTAATAAATTAATAAATATTAATAATAACAAATATATTAAGTATTAAGCACTATAAGCATGAGTATTATATAAGTCTTAGGAAAAACAAATAATAATAATATTAATAATAATAACAGTGTACAAAATATACAAAGAATTAATTTTAATTCTATATTATGTAATATATTATTTTATATTGCATAACACAAAATGCTATATATAAATGTTAAAATCTTTATGGGGGGTTTTCAAACTGAAGGACAATTTAAAATGATTTTCTGTGATAATTAGAATCAATGTGTAAAATCCTTTTGTGCAGCTGATGAAAACTCCCTTCTGACAGCTCGGCCTTTACAGCACACTTTAGCCAATCACATTTACGCTCCAGATGTGTGCGAGTTCACGGACGCACATGCACAGCTCACGATCAGACATCTGATTGGTTTAGAGGAGTCACTGGGTGTTAAAGGGGAATCAGAAACTCTTACCAGCTCCTTGGGTCCCCAAAGACAGTTAGAGCAAAAGAGAAAGAGAAAAACAGAAGAGAGTGAGGAAGAGAAAGAAAGAGAGAGAGAGAGATATTAATGTAGTTATCATATGACATGCACAACAGGAGCTGGAGGGAGAGGAGAACAGAGCGCTGCTTTGTGAGATTGCTTGTTTATTTCATCAGAGTCTGTTAATTAGAGCCGCAGGCCTCCGTTTCTAAGCTGACGCTGAATAATGCCTGTGCGTTACTACATCTGATCATGATATCAACACAAAAGCGCTCACAGGTCAGTGAGCTCCGGCTGCAAGAACGATTAGCCAGAGTTGTACACAAAGCACACGGGTCACGTGAACTTAAGCGTGTGCGGCTCGTGTCAAACATTAGTCGTGCTGTTTTGAAGAGAAAGCAGATGTTAGTCTACAGATTGAAACACAGACTTCATCGCTCCAGGAATAAGAAGGATGAAAGAATTGATGCAGCATCCAGATCAGACCAGAGAAACAGCTGGAGTTACACACACACACAGAGACTGGAGGAAGAAGGGCTGCACAATTAATAGTAATTAAACCAGAACTGTAATTTGGCTTACTGCAATTATCAAATCCCAAAGTCTGCATTTTAGTTTAATTTAATTTATGCACAAAACATATGTGCTGCTGCACGTTTCAGAGTGAAGTTCTACTGTGAGTTTGGGTCACTTATAATGTGCATTTGTGAAAGCAATTTGCATCTTTCCCATACTTGTGTTGAGAAGTGCTTATAAAACTGCCTGCTCTTAACAAAAGAGAAGCTTCAGGGCTCCCTGCCGTTTACCGCATAAATAAAAATTGTAATAACATAAATATATTAAATACAATAAAATAAATACATAAATATACCATAAATATTAGTATTGTATCTTTACAGTTGTACATTAAAAATAAAATAATCACTATTATATAATTGTATATATATATATTTTTACTAGCTGAAATACAATAAGCTGTTTACTATTTCATTTTATTTCAGGTAATATTTACTTTAAATGTTTTCTATGGTTTAGTTAAATATAGCCTTGATAATGACTTTTTTTTGGTATTAAATATGCATTAAAATAAAAAAGTATATATATTTTTTTAATTGTTCAGCTGAACAAACAAACACAGCAAATCTTGTGCCATTTAAATTTCAAATCAGAAAAATTGCTAATATGTTTTTTCTCACAAATTGCACAGCCCTAGAAGGAAGTGAAACACACTTTATTTCTGTTAAACTGTCAAATTTAGCACCATTTGTTCCTAAAACAAACACTTAAGCTGCTAAATGTCACTCCACGTCCTTTACAGATTAAAGTTAGAAATACTGAATACAATTCTGTTTATATTAACATGAGCGTTATTCTATAACCAAAGTGACCGCCATAAAAGTACAGGAGTAAACCAGTCATAGAGATTATTCATCATAGTTTAATTACTACTGTATGTCTAGCAGGTTACAACCTGTACCAAACTTTACCAGTTCAGACTTTTATCATAAATATGACACACACAGGCAAAACTAAGAATATAAGAACCTGTTCATAGCTCAAATAAATCAAACAACATCCCAATGCTAATCGCACGACTGTCCCTGATTAGAAAACATTTGAAAGGCAGGAAGATTTCAACCCATGCAGTTAAACAAGGTCATCTTACTTGCACAAACTAGCATCCGGAGTGGGTCAGACAGTGATGGTGGGTTAGTAAATGGGGAGGGAAAGTATAATTAGCTCAAATGTGAGTCTCACACACACACAAATACTGCACACACACACGCAGATACTCACCGACTCGAACTGCGCCTGATCATCCTCGGGCAGATCACTCGTCTCATAGACGTCAGGCTCGTTGGAGGCCTGGGAGGAAATGATGTCATTTCAACAAAGTTCTCATAACCCGCTGACAGACTTTCATTCTTGTTTTAAGCACTAACTCACTTCACTTTGCTGATTTTTTTTTTTTTTTTTTTTTTTTTAAGAATTTACATTTGCATCTCAAGCAAACGCATCTTGATTTAAGGAAGTTTTATATATTTGCACTGTACAACAGTGCATGCAACATTTAATGCCATGACTTTATGAAATTAAAATGGTCTGCTCTGACTTTTAAGACCATGAATATGTACACAGACAAACACAGAGTATAAAAAATTGATATAATATAAATATATATGGACTAAATGAAATAACCAACACTGGAACCCCATAGTGACTGATCAATAGTGTAAGTCTAAGGCGGTCATGTAAACAACACAGACCGACACAAGTCAAATGAACGACTGCTATAGCGTGACATATTAAAATACTGACATTATATTACACCAATCTCACATCTGGCCAACGCCCTTCACAAACATCTATTTCTTACAATCCTGCCTGCAAAATAAAGGTGTGCAACAACCCCTTTACACAACACACAAGCAACGAAACCGGAAAAAATGTCATTAAAAGAATATTTATAAATTGTGAGTGTTATGTATATGACGAGCATCAGTCACAAACATTAGCCAACACTCCTCTCAACAATCTCAGACAACTCTAACTGCATCTCAGACAGCTCAATAACTTTAAAAACCCTGTAACAGCTTATATTTACTCAGAACACATTAGGTATAAATAAATGTTCCGCTTTGAATCAGCTCAGACCGTTAGCCGCGGCTAATGCTAACACACCGCACTGTTATTGTTGTTTACAAACTGAATGAATCACTTACGATGCCCGGCAGGTTTGCATACTTCGGGTCGGCCATTGCAGCACGCTGGGGAAAAGCAGTTTAATGTGATTCTATGTGCGGTGCGTGTTTCTTTAATGCGGTTTGAAAGGAGAATTAACCGGCCGATGAAGCGGATGAGTCGGAGCGAACACAGACAGGCCGCCTGCCACAGTGACAGCTGTGACGTCACACACCAAACCTCGCGCTATATCGCGAGAATTAAGGGATCAGGCTTTTGTGATGGTATACTGATAGATTGGAAATGGTTTCCAACTTTGGAAGTATTTCAAAGTGATTAAAAAATTATTTCAAGCCTCAGAGTAGAAAAAAAGGAAATGCTGTCAAACGATAAATCGCATCCAAAATAAATGTTTTGTTTACATAATATGTGTGTTTATTATGTATATATAAATACACACACATAAAGTATATATTTTGAAAATATTTACATGTATGTATATATATAAAACATATATATAAAAACATATTTTCTAAAATATATACGTGCATGTGTGTGCGTTTATATATAGGTATACAAATGCACAGTTCACACACACACACACACACATGTTGTGTTTCCATGTTTTATGGGGACATTCCATAGGCGTAATGGTTTTTATACTGTACAAACCCTATTTTCTATCGCCCTACACCTAAACCTAGCCCTCACAGGAGACTGTGCACACTTTTACTTTCTCAAAAAAACTCATTCTGCATGATTTATAAGCCTGTTTCCTCATGGGGACCTCACAAATGTCCCCACAAGGTCAAAATTTATTGGTATTACTATCCTTGTGGGGACATTTGGTCCCCATAACGTGATAAATACCAGGTACACACACACACACACACACACACACGTCTGGTTTATTATCTTTGTGGGGACTCTCCATAGGCGCAATGGTTTGTATACTGTCCACACTGTATTTTCTATCCCCTTACCCTAACCCTACCCCTAAACCTAACCCTTACAGAAAACTTTCTGCATTTTTACCTTCTCAAAAAACCTCATTCTGTATGATTTATAAGCTTTTGTACCCATGGGGACCTCAAGCCGGTCCCCACAATGTCAAAAATTTCAGGTTTTTACTATCCTTGTGGGGACATTTGGTCCCCACAATGTAGCAAAAACAAGTACACACACACACACACACACACACACACACACACATATATATATATATATATATATATTATGTAAACAAAAACTTTTATTTTGGATGAAATTAATCAAAATTAGTCGTTTGACAGCACAATTTTTTAGTTAGTTAGTTAGTTATTGGAAAAAACAAACAAACAGTTATTTTGACAGTTAATTCACATTAACTTGGGTGTTTTCTCCAGGAAAAAAAAAGTTTGTCCCAATTTACCTGAATTCACCTAATATATAGGAAATAAAATATTTAATAAAACATAATAATTAAATAATAATAATAATAATAATATTTTTATAGTTATGATATTAAAGGGAACATCACAAGAAATTACCAAAACCGTTTTGTTATTCTTCCAAAGAAAAGTTTTTAAGCCATAAAGCAGCTGAAAAAAGGAATCCCCTAAAACTTGTAAAAAGACTTGCAATATATTGATTAACCACATTTAAGTTCAAACTAATTTATTATAACTGACTTTCATATTTCAGTATTTCATTTTCAGTTTTTATTTATTTTAGTTTTAGTGCTGGGCAATGATTAATCACATCCAAAGTCTTTGTGTACATAATATATGTGTATATTTTTGATGTATATATAAATACACATGCATGAAAATATATGTTATGTTCATATATTAAATATATTTATATATAATATAAATGATATGAATATATGAATATTTTCAAAATATATACTGTATGTGCGTCTCTTTATATATGCATAATAAATACACACAGTACACACACATATATTATATACACAAAAACTTTTATTTTGGATGCGATTAATCAAAATTAGTCGTTTGACAGCACAAATTTTTTATTTAGTTAGTTAGTTATTGGAAAAAACAAACAAACAGTTACTGGGATTAATTCACATTAACTTGGGTGTTTTCTCCAGCAAAAAGTTTGTCCCAATTTACCTGAATTCACCTAATATATAGGAAATAAAATATTTAATAAAACATAATAATTAAATAATAATAATAATAATATATTTTTTATAATTATGATATTAAAGGGAACATCACAAGAAATTACCAAAACCGTTTTGTTATTCTTCCAAAGAAAAGTTTTTAAGCCTTAAAGCAGCTGAAAAAATAACTTGCAATATATTGATTAACCACATTTAAGTTCAAATTAATTTATTATAATTGACATTCATATTTCATATTTTCAATTTTTTATTTATTTATTTGTTGTAGCGCTGGGCAATGATTAATCACATCCAAAGTTTTTGTGTACATAATATATGTGTATATTTTTGATGTATATATAAATACACATGCATGAAAAATATGTTATGTTCATATATTAAATATATTTATATATAATATAAATGATATGAATATATGAATATTTTCAAAATATATACTGTATGTGTGTCTCTTTCTATATGCATAATAAATACACACAGTACACACACATATTTTATGTACACAAAAACCTTTATTTTGGATGCGATTAATCGCAATTAATCGTTGCCCAGCACTAATTTGTTTGTTTTTCTTTTTTAATGCGTATATATATTAACACCATTGGAGCAGTTGTCAGCTGGTCAAGCTGGGAAACCAGCCAAAACAATGTAAACCAGCAAAGACCAGCAAACCAGGGTTTAGTCTGACTGCAGATTTGGAAAGGGTTTGAGGATCAGTAATAATGCACCACGCAATACATAAAGCTTTCGTGGTGCTCTTCTCAACTGGTGAGTTTTTGTCTAAAATATAAGTTAACCAGTGGTGCTGATGCGAGAGTCAGCACACGCCCCGCCCCCTGTCAAATAGCGGCCAATCAGAGCGCCGCGGTGCCAAGCGCGTGTGTCTCCGTATCCCTGCAGCATCACGCTGCACTTCTGCAGCACTAACACTCACAACACAACCTCCAGAGAGCGATTCACAAGAACACTCTTTACTATTACCCGCTCGGCTCTCGGGCTTTAGCGACGGATGCAATTTGCAAGATGTTTTGATTTGCTGCAGACGTCATCAAACGGATCATTCACCCTGATAGTTTCGCCTGTCAATAAAAGCCATTCATCTACAGAGGACTGCGCGAATTATTCATAGATCAGAAGAGAAACGCATTGTTGTATCTAAAGGCGGCTTTAGTGCAGCATCGCAGGATGGCTGATGTCAGCGCAGAATGCAACATCAGGGTGTTGTGTCGCTTCAGACCCCTCAACCAGTCCGAAATCCTCCGCGGGGACAAATGTATTCCCACATTTCAAGGAGATGACACTGTCATCATCGGGGTGAGTTTAAACTAGTTTTCCTCTTCATATTTTATAAATAGCGAGTTGTTTATAGGTGAGGTGACGCAGATGAATCGCAGTCAACACCTATTTTCAAAGTTTCGTTTTCACACTCCTCCAGATGGTGATGTTAATTTTTAATGAAATACTTGCCAGTGCATGCTGATGATCTGATTAACTCAGACTTGTGTCGTGTGCACATGCTTATGCATGCAAACAAGTGCATTTATAAATATCTAAACAATATTTCACTCGCATGAGAACTTCATAAGTGGTTATGAAAGCATTACACACATATCAATATATATAAAACACCTTATGTCTGAGAATTTGAGGGATCAGCACCCTACACATGTTCCCAGAGGAACAATACACACACTCAAACACACACACACACACACACACACAAGCAGAGTGAGATCTGTAATAAATGCATGCTTTATTATAGTGTAGAAATAGATTCAGTTTGGCATCGTCCTACATGTCTCCTCCGTGTTCATTTACATACACACACCCACCAACGCCCACACACACACACCACACATTAACACACATGATGGGCTTCACCGCTGCTAAAATCCAGGGAGCACCATTTCTCTGCAAGAGCAATGATGGAAAGTCTGAATTAAAGTGTTTGTTTTTATGTGCTCTGGTTATGACTCATGGTTTGACAAAAAATCTCTATGTGGGTGAATTGCAGCAATGAGGATTGAGTAACTTGTATTAAATCAAGGTTTATCTGCTAGTTCAGTTGCTCCAAACTCTACAGAGGAGTAAAATCTGAGTCTCGATGTAAAATCAGTTGCTGCAAGAATAATCAGACTACATTTACACTGTGATCCTGGATTTATCTTAAACCAAGATTAAAGAAACGGTTCACCCAAAAATAAAAATTAGCTGTAAATGTGCTCGCCCTCAGGTCATCCAAGATTTGGTTGAGTTTGTTTCTTCATCAAATTTGTAGAAATGTGTCATTCCATCGTTGTCTCACCAATGGATCCTCTGCAGTGAATGGGTGCCGTCAGAACGAGAGTCCAAACAGCTGATCCACAAAGTAATCCACAACACTCCAGTCCATCAGTTAACACCTTGACAAGACAAAAGCTGAAACAAATCCATCAAGACATTTTTAACTCAAATATGAGTCAATAATCCATAATAACGCTTCCTCCAGTGAAAAAGTGGTCTGGACTGAATCAGGAGAGAAATCTGCACAGATCAAGGACGGATGGACTGGAGTGATGTGGATTACTTGTGGATTATTGTGATGTTTTTATCAGCTGTTTGGACTCTCATTGTGACGGCACCCATTCACTGCAGAGGATCCACTGGTGAGACAGTGATGGAATGCTGCATTTCTCCAAATTTGAAACATACTCATCTACATCTCGGATGGCCTTAGAATTTTCCGCAGATTTGCATTTTTGGATGAACTATTCCCTTATCAAATCTGTCGGACCTTAAAACCGAAATCAGCAGTTCATTAGCTCCAAACTCTAAATTCACTAATTATTGATGTATCCCACTCTGTGTGTGCTCAAATGGCCACAACTACACCAGTGTAGCTAAAATACGCTGAAGGTTAAAACGCAGAGAAGCTCCTCCGGGAGTGTGAACGCTCTCAGACGCACACGTTGATCTCCTTGGCAGAAATATAACAGCATTCGCAGCTCTCATAACCAGTTGCCAGTGCTGCAGCAGCACAAATAGATCAGCCTCTAAAGCTCAGATTAAAGATAGTGTGTCGTGAAATAAATATATGTCTGTATGTGCCGATGTCAGCGTGATAGCGCAGGTTTGCAGTTATTGATCATTGTGTGTGTGTGTGTGAGGCTGACACTGATAAATGGGTCATTCCTATTCTGCAGAAACTCCATAACAAACTCTGTAATGTTTGAAAATGTGAATATGAACAATTATTTCAGTAAAAGCATATAGCAGATGCTCAAAACAGTTAGTTTACATGAGGACATCAAGTTGGTTTGTTTTCATTATTGTAGTTTTTGAATGAATCCCATTTCTGAATGTTTTCTGAACATTCAAATATTCAGTTTTTTATGTTTAAAAACATAAAATTGGTTATACATTGTTAAGGCAACAGTACATTGTATCATCTCGCAAACAATATAAGAATGTTACTTTTGAATGTTCTCTGAACATTCCGAAACAAGTTACATTTAAAAAACATTAAGACAATTGTAACGTTGTATTAGTGTATCAGTGCTAACATTTTGAGAACATGATTAATGGCCAGATAATTCTGAATGAACATTCTATTAACATTCTATTAACAGAACCTTGCTAGAATGTTCTGAGAAAATTAGAATAATACTTACACATGTTTGCGTTGCTGTTTTCCCACCAAAATGTCACTTCCTGGAGGATTCTGTCATTAAGAAAGACTGAATTTTACAAAAGACTGATAAGATAGAAAATAATATTGAGAGTCCAGCAAAAAACTATGAATGAATCCCTAACTAAAATAATAATTTGGTCAAGAAAGTTTTAGACAAAAATAAACATCCACTCAAACCAAATATAGTGAAATTATTTAAACTAAAGCCCTACATTGTGTTCACTTCAAGATATTGTGAAAAAAACCCTAACTAATTTGATTTCAGTCTAATTTATGAAATATATTGAAAGATAAATGAAGGGAGCATTAAAAACATTCTTCATAATATGACTGACCCAATCGCTCTGACACGGCTGGTAAAACCCATTTTGCACTCACTGCTTTTTAAATGAACGTCACAGCGTTCGCTTTTTATTTCATTATGCACCGTCTTCAAGGCCAGGCAGGTTTTTCATTAGTAACGCATTGATATAAATGAGCTCCGTACATTAGGATAAATGATCATTGTGAGCCTGAACTCTCGAGTGTCGTTTGTGTAGAAATGATTTTTGCTTTCTGCCGGCCTGATAGATTCACATCCTGACATGCATCAGAAGTCAGAGGAAGGCGGCTGTCGGCTTTGATTATGTCCACAGCCTTTAAAAACATGCAGCATACAACCTGAAGGAGACACGGTGTCACGCACGCTACTTTGTTGTCTGGTCTGCGGTCAGAAGTGGATGTCAGGAACAGATCGATGCTGCTGTGTTTGGAGACGTGTGTGATGTATGTTGATGTCAGACAGAATCCTGGTTGGGCTTCACCTTCACTGTCAAAATGTCAAATCTTCCAGCTAAATATTTCTACCTGATTTGACCCTTAAACATGAGTTTTTGTTATATTCTAATGAACTGTAAGCATGTTGATTCGGTCAGGTTAAATAATATTTTTGACTTGAACAAAAAGCTGTTCATTTAGATGTTGCCACATTATTATTTATTGTGCATTGTTTTTACAATGCAGTAAATAAAACTTAATGAAACTGTTTCATTTTGCTGATTAATTAAACCTCAAATGCAACAATATCAAGAGTCAAGAGCCAAATAGATTCAATGGAAGAAAAGAAACTGTGAAAATTAATATAGCCCGTATGACTATTTGTTAAAATATATTTCAAAATCTTCTATCAATGTACTTTTTGTATATTTATTTAAAAAAAAAAAAAAAAAAATTAAAAAAAATATAAAAATCTTTTAAATAAGCATTTAAAATAATTTTAATTTAATAATATTTTTATAATGTTTATATTCTAATAATATTTTATAATATTTATTTTTAATAAAATATTGCCTTCCACACATTTCAATCCAAGAAAATACATTGATGTCACATTTAAATAAAGATTAGCAATTAGGAACATGCTTTACAATGTTCCAAAAACAATACAGTATATAGAAATTGAAAAGTTGCCCCGGATCATTTCATTTCATTGTTTGCAATATATATTTTGAATATATTTTGGCTGGAAAGATATATACTTTTTGCCATATATATTTCTGTAAGTCTACTAAAGCTGAAATCCGAGACTCTATTAAAAGAGAGTTTAATGGCTTCCAGCTCAATATACTTCTAAATGCTGTGCAATGCTGCAACCCAGATTATTGCTCTGCTTCAGCCTATTTTTGCTGCGTGGCTCATGCTGAACTCAGCAGAAAACATATTCAAAACTCCCTATAAACCCAGGGTGTTGATATCATGAAATACTTGTGTGAACTACTCGCCTATTGTTGAATTTCTGGCTTGAGGCAAGTGTCGCAAACAGTAAGAGACACTTTCTGTTGAGTAAATCTGACTCAATTCAGATGATTTAAGTTGTTTATAGCTGCAGCCTGTGGTTTAGGTTCTATTCCTGGGAGACTGAAGGAACATCCAAAATCTGCTAAAAAAATATTCTCACCCTCAGGTCATCTGAAATGTAGATGAGCTTGTTTCTTCATCAGAGTTGGAGAAATGTAGCATTGCAGCACTTGCTCAGCAACAGATCCTCTGCAGTGAATGGGTGCCGTCAGAATGAGAGTCCAAACAGCTGATAAGAACATCACAATAATCCACAAGTAATCCACACCACTCCAGTCCATCAGTTAACATCTTGAGAAGACAAAAGCTGAAACAAATCCATCATTTAGACATAATAATAATAATGCTTTCTCTAGTGAAAAAGTGTTCTGGTCTGAATCAGGTGAGAAATCTGCACAGATAAAACAGCATTTACAAGCCAAAACAGCTCTAAACAAATATGTGGCTGGATTTTGATGTGAGAGACAACAGGAGATTAACACAAAAGGGAAAAAACATTATGGATTATGGACTTGTATTTTAGTTAAAAATGTCTTAATGATGGATTTGTTTCATCTTTTGTCTTCTCAAGATGTTAACTGATGGACTGGAGATTACTTGTGGATTATTGTGATGTTTTTATCAGCTATATGGACTCTTATTCTGACGGCACCCATTCACTGCAGAGGATCCATTGGTGAGCAAGGAAGGCCCCTTTTTTAAGAAATCTTTATTTTTTGGCAAACTATTCTTTAAATGAGCATACAGAAGTAAATGTGATGCTTCTCCAGAATGTAAATAAGATTTGGCACACTCCTGAAAAGAGTATTATAATTTATTCTCTGTGTAGTAACCCAGAAATCACTTAATAATGAGCTCCTCTGTTATGCTGCAGAAACAGCTCAACACAAGCCAGCGGATGCAGTAACACACTCTCCACCCATTCGTTTGTTCCCACTTTCAGTGACTCTGATAAAAGGACTTATGTAAGATGTCAGTGACCTTCATCATCCTCATCTAAGAAATCTCAGCTGAAAGTCTGTTCGTCTGATACTCGCTCTGACACCAAATCAGCAGCCGCTGCAGAGACGAACCGCTGGAGGGTTTAATGAAAGACAGAGATATGAAGAAGAAAGATAAGAATGCACCAGAAAATGGAGTGTGTGTGTGTGTGAGAGAGAGCAGCTCATTTGCTCTGAATTTGGGCTACATTGCAGACTGATCAGTTTACAGCAGCAGCAGCAGCACCTAATGCATGGCAGCTCAATACTGCTGCTGTCTGAGACGCTCTAATGCAGTTCAGAACAAGCTCTGCTTGATACGCATCTGTCTGCATCTGTCATATTCCATTCATCCACTCACAGAGCAAGAAAACATGTTTTTGTTAGACAATTATGATGTGGATTATTGTCTTTTCTTTAAGAACCCATACGTAAATGTAACATATGACAACTATTGCACTGTGATATTGCCATATGTTACCTATAAGGCCATATATAATTTTCACACATGCACATTCTCTGGATAGATGAAGATATAGTAAGTTTATCCCTATATATAAAATCCCTATAGTCAAATATTTATGTGCATCTGTTAATAAAATCTATATAATGATATTATAATTTTTATATATGTGACCCTGGACCACAAAACCAGTCTTAAGTATCACGGGTATATTTGTAGTAATAGCCAACAATACACTGTATGGGTCAAAATTATCGCCATATATTACTATATTATTCATGAGACATATTATTATATGTCTCATGAAGATATTTTGCAAATTTTCTACCGTAAATATATCAAAACTTAATTTTTGATTAGTAATATGCATTGCTAAGAACTTCATTTGCACAATTTTTAAAGGTGATTTTCGAAAAAATTGACCCTTATGACTTGTTTTGTGGTCCAGGGTCACATATGGTATTTTATGTCAACCACATATGTCAACAATATATATTTTTATTTATATATGCAACTTTATATATATATATATATATATATATATAACTTTTATATATATATATATATATATATATATATATATATAAAATTTTAAAACTAAATGTGTAAAATCTTTTTATTTATATAATATTAACATGTATATTATGACATGCATGTGAAAAAATATATTGCACATCAAAAAACCTACATATTTGTGTGGGCTAGATATACGTGCTAATATATGCGATTGTTCCAGTTTCTAATAGGCTCATATATGTTTTACTTCATATGATAATACATTTTATACATGGAATTATAATGCCTGGAGCACAAACAGACATACTGGACTTTAATACAGGTTTAGGACCACAAATACTATTTACAACTGTCTAATAAATATTCAAGGATGAAAATAGCTTTATTTTAAAAATATTACATTTATAATCAGCATTCACATCTTTTTATGAATATTTAAATTGGATTTTAAAATGCTAATCTGTTTGTATTAATATTGAAATGTGACATTTTTAGAGCAGTTTCTGCTGTAAATCCATTAAAAAGCATGAATGAGTTTGTAAAAATCATCCAGCCTCTGCCTCTCCTGTTAGAATAAGTCCTGATTTCCATGCCAAAGCCACAGGGCGCTTTAGCAGGCGTGCATGTAAATGCACATGCACACACACGTGTAGACGACACCTAACCAGCTCCCAGGTCCAGTAGTCACTGTTAGTCAATGCACTGGTTAAACCAGCGGGTCACAGGTCCATTCTGACAGCTGGGGAAAGTGCTAAATGTAATAAATATCTAAATATAATCATGTAGAGCTAGAGAAGATAATCCTTTAAAAGGGAGAAGATAATTCCTGTGCATCAAAGGTTGAGGGTTCAGTCAAAGTTCACCTGTCAGCGATGTCAGGGTAAAATCGGAATCCTGAAAAAAAACAAAAAAAAAGTCCTCCCACTCACTCATGCAAACATCAGCGCTGTTTCTGTGGCTAATGAAGCGATCTGGGGTTTGTTGCTGGAGTTAAGGTGCATCTGGTTCACTCTGGTCTCGTGTGTATTTGAGCTCCCAGTGCGGCCGGTTATCCTGATATATGTGTGTGTCTGTGTGTGTGTTGTTGTTGAGCATCACGCATCACATCCCTGCGGAACACATTCAGATCACATCCTCATCTCTGATCTGCCCACCGTTTCCTTCAACTGCTCGTTTTTCTGCCTTTCACTTTAGTTCAGTCCTGTTCTGTGGTTCAGCTCGTGTCTCTTCAGGGAATCTGTCTGTCTCTCTGTTCAGCTAGCAATATGTGACCCTGGACCACAAAACCAGTCTTAGGTTGCACAGGTATATTTGTAGCAATAGCCAAAAATACATTGGATGGGTCAAATATTTATGCCAAAAATCATTAGGATATTAAGTAAAGATCATGATCCACGAAGATATTTTGTAAATTTCCCACCATAAATATATCAATGCTTAATTTTTGATTAGTAATATGCATTGCTATGAACTTCATTTGGATTTTTCGATTTTCTCAATATTTAGATTTTTTTGCACCATCAGATTTTCCAGATCTCGACCAAATATTGTCCTTTCCTAACAACCATAGATCAACAGAAAGCTTATTTATTTAGCTTTCTGATGATGTAAAAAAACTCAATTTTGAGAAATTTACACTTATGACTGGTTTTGTGGTCCAGGGTCACATATATGTTCTAAGAATTTTTTGCTAATGTTTCCATTGAGTTATGAAAATGTCTATTTTTTTCAAAAAAGTTTTTCAGTTTCTTGGTTCTTAGTTTTTTCTTGGTTATGCAAACGTTAAGGGAACATTCCATTTGATGATGTTGCAAACATTATGAAAATGTTACTTTAAAATGTCCCATGAACAATCTGAAACAAGTAGCAACATTTAAAATCTCCAGGAAAAAAACGTTCCATGAATGATGTATAAATAATGTTTTTGTGCTAATGAACATTAATAGCGACAAACTTCCTTCCAGTAACATTAACAGAATGTTCTTTCAGAGTTTTATCGTCTTTAATAATGTTCTTAAAATGTTATTTAAACATTACTCATGAAATATTTTATTTCTATTTCTTTGCGAAACATTCAGAGAACATTCAAATGTATACGGAAGCCCGTTTCCACCACTGAATAAAAAAAGACATGTTATCTTACAATTCTGACTTTTTTCTCAAAATTGTGAGACATAAACTCACACATGCAAGTTATAAAGTCAGAATTGCGAGATACAAACTCGAAATTGTGAAAAAAAAAGTCAGAATTGTGAGATAAAAAGTCGCAATTACCTTTTTTTTATTTTTTATTCAGTGGCGGAAATGGGCTTCCGTCGATGTGACATTCCCATAACGTTTGCAAAATTATAAAATGGAATTTTCCCTTAAAGTTAATACAACCAAAAAACATTTTTTTTATAACTTAATGAGAATGTTAACAAAGCATTTCTAGAACATTTTTTTTTCTGTGCTAGCATCTATTTATCTACTTGGCTAACAGGGAACATTCTCAACGTTCACTAATGTTATTATTAAGTTATTTAAATGTAGGACTAAACATTTTTTAAGTAGTGTTTATGGAGTGTTCTTATGATTTTATTCATATCATGTTCTCATTATGTTGAAAGAAAACATTCTGAGATCAACATTGTCTGAATGTCCTTATCATGCTAATTTGTACTTCATGAACATTCCAAAAAACGTTTTTGTACTCTTCAAATAACGATCTAATCATGGCAGGAAAACTGGACATTTGAACATTCTTATAAAAGTAAAATGAAACGTTCAAATTATGTTACATTTTGGGAGAAAATCATGTATTTAGAATGTTGTAAGAAACATTTTTGTAACATTTAAATAACATAATTACAACAAGAGAACTAGACATTTTAAGTTCTTAGAATATTAAAAATAGACATTCAAATTATGTGTTTTTCTGTTTGTTTGTTTGTTTGTTTGGTTGGTTGAATATAAAGCTGTACAATGTTTTTATAGTAATCTAGAGATAACTGGACATTTCTAAACAATGTTCCCACAATCCCTTACGAACATTAACCATGGTTTTACTACAAATAAACCAAAAAAACACTGTTACCATAGTTAAACCATGGTAGCCACAAATTAAATGTGGTCTTGTTACACTAACCATAGTTAAACCATGGTATTTGTAGTAAAACCATGGTTATACAAATGGTAATCAGTGCGGCAAAAAAACACGGCTACTACACTTTTACTATAATAAAACCATGGTTAATTTTCGTAAGGGATGTAATGTGTTGCCTGGTTATCTATCAGTGTAAACATGACGGTATGCATGGAAAGAAGTGACTAAATGTCCATCTACATGTGCTGTGTGAACCGCAGCAGCAGCAGTGAGAGGAACGGATGGGTGTTTGGATGAAGCTGTTAAAAGATGTAAATGCTAACGACAGAGCTCTGCTGGACTAAAGCTATTAGAGCGTATCCCACAATCCCTCACGCTCAGCTGCGGCCGCTGGCTCTATCTTCCTCTGCACAGCCCTCGCTCTTCGGTCTTAATTTCATTTCCTGTATTACTCTGGGCAGTCGTTATATTGTTAAAACAGATGCAGACGTATGGAGACGTGTTGATTATCTCATCGCCGCAGCCTCTCTCTCATCACACCGCACATTTAAAGCATAAACACTGTGTGCTCTTGCTTTCTGACACTCATTATGATTCCTGCAAGCACAGACAGACATAAAGCAGTCGGCGTGACGCTCTATTTTAAGACGCGTCGAGGGACTGCGCCGCAGTGAACTCGCTGAGAGCTGAAAGCAAAGGTTAAGTGTTCTGTCATCACAAACACGTGATGCTGTCTGCGTCCTGCTTCATATAATGTGCGTGTAGAGACTCTTCAGCTGTTTGTCTGCTCGGGAAACTTTGATGCTTTTCTGAGGATCAATTAAAACTCATGGGAACAGCACAGAAGGGCTAATTACTGACTGAAGCACTTGCAGTATTCCTCTTCACCTCTAATTGCTTTCATGTTTAATTATAACAGACAGTCCTATGTACACATTATTTCATGGGAAGAGTGTGTTGTATATGCTAACCGTAGTGATTGTTGCACCTTCCAAATTGATAGCCCCGCCCCAAACGCACATCATTGGTTGAGTGGAATCTCTTAACTACATGTACCAGTGATGACTAGAGACTCTGAAAGTTAAACTGGCATGACTGAAAATATAATTGTCTGTATATAACTATGCGTTTCTGTCTTACAGGGCAAGCCATATGTTTTTGACAAAGTCTTTCCCACGAATTGCACACAGGAGCAGGTGTACAACACCTGTGCAAAACAGATTGTCAAAGGTGAGTGTATGCGGTTATTCTCCAAAAAATATAATGTCAAAATAATGCACAGCACACGTTATTTCTTATGAATAAAAATAACTGCGTTTCATCTGAACATCGACCTTTGTGAGATTTAGTCAGTCGAAGCAGTTTTGAGGTTAACTGATCGAATTTTGTGGAAAGTAGTTGTCTGTGACATTGTATCAGTGTTTTTATGTCTATTTGTTAATGAGGGATTTGTGCACACATTAATGTTTTTAGATTTGTTCAGTAAACGTTGTAGTTTTTATTTGTGAAATTTTAAAATCAGACACTTGTAGTTCATTTAAGGTTACTACTTTTTAAAAGGTAATACTAATTAATGGGGTTATTATTTCCGTAAATTAGATCCACATTTCATTAAAATCATTAAATTTGCTTTCACAGTGCTGCTAATATGACCTATCTTCAATTAAAATATGGGAAATTAAATGTGTAAATATTCATATGCCAGTATAGAAGTCACAGAATAATTTTACCTTACTCTTTTACTGGGATTCTGCTTTGTCTGGCATTTATTTAACTAAATTGCGAAATACAATTTTAAATAGACTTTTTAAAAATATATAAATATTAATAATAATTATATCAGAAGTCATTTATACAATCTGATGGTTTATCCAGGATGTTATTACATCCTAAAATGATACATTGATGATACTTCGTATGATACTTTGTATCATCATCCTGCACATGCTACATTTATATTTTAAAATGTTAGAATTTAAAAGTAAATCCACATTATAAGGGCTGATGGTGATGTGATGAAACTTCTAGCCCTTTTTCATGTTGATTTAGTGTTTCTGTCTCCACAGATGTTCTGGATGGTTATAATGGCACTATTTTTGCGTACGGACAGACGTCGTCTGGTAAAACCTACACTATGGAGGTAAAGCAGCTCTCTGCACTGCTCTTTACTCATTATTAAAGAACAATTCACTCAGAAATAAGATCATTTACTCACCCTCATGATTCTCCAAATCCATTAAACTTTCTTTATTCTGCGGAACAGAGAAGAAGACGTTTAGCAGAATGTTCACATTAAAAAAGGCATAATTCAAGTATACTTACTGCTTTGTCTCTCTCAGGGAAAACTGCATGATCCTGATGGAAGGGGAATCATCCCGAGGATCGCTGAAGACATTTTCAACCACATTTACACCATGGATGAAAACCTCGAGTTTCACATTAAGGTGATAATATCTGCATAATATCAAGATGTTTATTCTTACAGATCATTTTGTTTTCTAATCAAGAATTGAAATGCGTTCAGATAATTCCACATCATTAGATGTTCTTGTTTCTATCTCAAGGTTTCCTATTTTGAAATCTACATGGATAAAATCCGTGACCTACTTGACGGTGAGTCGCTGTGTTTTGTCTCAGGTCGACCTAAATACAGGCCCGCGTGTACTGCACAGACTCCAGAGAATCGTTTCAATGCATTTTTTCCTCAATATAATATAAGCTGCCTTTGCTATATTTAAAATGCATTGATATTATTTATGTTTGTGGGTATAATTTATTTAAAATGCATATAAAAGTGCATTAATGGATTTATGGAGTCTTTTACAAATTTGCAGTACTGTTCAAAAGATTTCCTTTATTTGATATAAATGAACTTTTATTCATTAAGGAAGCATTAAATTGATCAATAGTGACAGAAATGTTTCTTTAGCAGCAAATCAACATATTAGAATGATTTCTGAAGGATCATGTGACACTAAAGACTGGAGTAATGATACTGAAAATTCAGCTTTGATCACAGAAATAAATTACAATTTAACAGATATTCACATGGAAAACAGTTATTCTAGACTATAAAAAGTTTTCACAATTTTTACTGTATTTTTGATCAAATAAAAACTGGCTTTGTGAGCACAACAACCAAAAAAAACAGGCCTATAAGTTGATTTGCTTCTCTCAGCTGGTTAATGATGATTTATCTGAAAAACACTGTAAAACTATGGATTCTGACTAGTTTATTTTCACCATTCGAGCGTCAAATAAGAGTGTTTGTGTTCACATCTGCTGTATGAATACATACACATACACACGTGCCCATCCGTGTCGTTTCGCCGCATTCTGATCGGACGAATGACGACGTTGCTCATCTGTATTCAGTTGCGAGTTGCTGAGTCACTGAGCAATCTGGGAAAATACCTGCGGACAGACAGCATGAGAGAGAGTAATGAAAGCAGGGGAGAACAGACAGATAGAGATCGACAGGCGCTGAGGAGATAAGATGACGTCGGTCTCGCTCTATCTATATTTGATTAAAAGGAAACTGACGTTCACATATGCGCTTTCATATCTGCAGAGACTCATATGAAGTTTCTCTTTGGTGTGTGTGTGACTGAATATATTTAGCGTGTGTCTCAAAGGGTTGTTACATCATTGAAGTGTCATAATGAACTCTGAGGCCTGTCCGTGCATTACATGTGCATGTGCTCATTAAAGGAATAATTCCACCAAAAATGAAGATTCTGTCATCATTTACTCGCCCTCATGTCGCTCCAAACCCGTTTGACCTTCTTTCTTTGGAGGAGCCCAAAATAAAACGTTTAGCAGAAAGTTCAAGCTAAGATGAAAGCAGCAAGGTTATTATAGCTAACTAACTAAAACAAAAACCAGAAAAATCATTGCTTGAAATAAATAAATAAAATAAATTATAAAAAATTAAATGTACAAAAATCACTCAAATAAAAAATTTAAATAAACACTTGCATGCAGTGCTCTAAAATAAAACTAAAACGAACCAAAAAACTACATGTAGACATAAATGACAAAAACTCAAAAATGCAAGATCAATTTTGAGAAAAAAAAAATTCAGAATTGCAACATAAAAAGTTAATTACCTTTTTATGTTTTATTCCATGGTGGAAACAGGCTTCAATATTAAACTACTTAAAAGCATTTTAAAAATATCAAAACAGTAGTTCATAGAATTTGCAAACTATATTCCAACTCTTCCGAAGTCATAAAGTCATTAGATTTGCGAGAGAAACAGACTGAAATACATCAGACACGCAATAACCTGAAGCACACACAACACTTTTGTGATTTGCATGGTGTTTTTTCAGATTACAGTACAAATCATCATGTTTTGTTTTTGCACAAAAGAAATTAAGTTACATGGGTTTAATTTTTTTTGTGGTGAGCAAACCCTTTAAGCCTCTTTTCTTTGTTCTTTCTCTTTTGCAGTGCATGTCCAATTCTGTCTTTTGTTCTTTTAGTCTCATTCGCCTGTCTCTCTCTCTCTCTCTCTCTTTCCCTCAGTGAGTAAGACAAACCTGTCCGTGCATGAAGACAAGAACAGAGTTCCCTATGTGAAGGTGAGCTGAATCACGCTGAATGAACACATTGATGTCACAGACGCTTCAAACTTTCATGGAATAAATGAGTCCACTGTAGTCACTTTTAGAACAAAAACTTCCTCCCATCCAAAAAGAGCATTTAGTTTTGATATATTTATGAAAAGAAATGTACAAAATATCTTCATGGAACATAAACTTAATATCCTAATGATTTTTGGCATAAAAGAAAAATCTTGATAATTTTGACCCAAACAATGTATTTTTAGCTATTGCTACAAATATACCTGTGATACTTAAGACTGGTTTTGTGCTCCAGGGTCACATATATTGTGTTGTATTATATCATATATGGTTTATTTATCATAATATTCATATATATTACCAAATATGATATATTGCAACATATATCATATCTTATATTGTATTGTGTAGTGTCATAATATTGCACATATCATATAATATGGTATCATTTTATATCATATCATATTATATCTGTTAATATACGATATCATATGGTATCATATAGTGCATCATCATATACAATATCAAATTATATATTGCCTTATATAATATCTAACTATTGTATATATCGTATAATATGGTATCAAATATCATATATTGGATCATTTCACATATTGTATTATACAGTATCATAATATTGTATCATGTTAAGTATCATATTGTATAGAATCATTATATATTGTATCATATATTTCATATTATATCATATCATGTTGTATCATATAGTAACGTAACACTGTATCATCAATCATATATGATATGTGATACTATTACCATTTAAGCCTGTAATATGAAGCAGTAACACACATGACAGTGATCATTTCAGAATCGATGCGTTGAAATAATAACAGACTCATTCTGTGAATTCATCTTGTGTCAGCTGCTTTACTAATGAGAGATTCACAGTGAAAGAACAGTGTGATCTCAGAGAACACCTGCTATTATTACATAAAGACCAGCCATTACATTCAGTGTGTGCCTGTGTGTTTGTACAGGGCTGTACTGAACGTTTCGTCTCCAGTCCTGAAGAAGTGATGGATGTTATTGATGAAGGCAAAGCCAACCGCCACGTCGCTGTTACGAGTGAGTTTCTCTAACCCACACTAACAGAAAAGCACAGAAGCACTGCTGTAGCTTCAACAGTAGGTTATGGGTTCGAATCTTAGTGAATGCATGAACTGATCACATGCAAGCCTTCAATGCAATGCAAGTTGTTCGGAAAGAAGAATCTGCCAAATGCACTAATGTAAATGTAAAGTTACAACTGAAGTGATCTGACTGCTGTGTTGTTGTGTGTCAGATATGAATGAGCACAGCTCCAGGAGCCACAGCATATTCCTCATCAACATCAAGCAGGAGCACGTGGAGACCGAGCAGAAGCTCTGTGGGAAACTTTACCTGGTGGATCTGGCCGGGAGCGAGAAGGTGCTGTAGAGACTCTGACATCCTTCAGCCTCACAAGAGAGTGCCCACCTGTAGGAAAGAACGATCAGAATGAGATCTCATTAATGTCACAAACGTGGCAATAACTGTGCTTCCATCCACAAATTTTGGGGCATCAAATCAAAAATGCTGAACAACACCACCAAGATGTGCATTAAATCTTAAAATGTACATATGCACTTAAATAAAGTGTAGAATTTAAGTAAATAAACTACAATGTAAACAAATTTACAAATGACTTTGACAAACCAGTGAAGCGATCTCATTACACACTGCCTCGAGTTGTTTTTCCTGAACCAGTCTGTCATCAGAAGCATTTGGTATAATTAACTGTCTCACATAATTTGGTCCAAGCATCAGGCATCTGAACGGAATAAAACACGACAGCGATTGTTATTGCATTTCACCTGTGCTCTGATGCGCAAATCATTTATCATGTAGAAAAAAACAGTCACAGTGGCTTTATTATTTGATCACTCTGCACCATCTTCCAAGAAAATGACAATTTTGTTCAGTCACAGTATGCACTGGAATACTAGCATACTGTGCAGAATGTATTACACAGTTAGTATTTCATGCATAAAGCCAAAGACAATTTTCCACTTGAGGACAATAAAGTGACCAAACTAAACTAAATTAAAAATCTGCGTATGCACAATATGTATACTGCAAAAACAGTCTAAGTAGAATACTAGAGTAATATTGTGGATTCAGCCACTGTATACACTGTGTGCAGAATTATTAGGCATGTTGATATTCTGGTCATATTTTTTTTCCAAACACATTTTACCAATTCCAAACCACATCAGTCTTAGTAACTACTGTTAATTTTGTATTTAATCATTTATATGTGATGTATAATTGTCCGTGAAGGCTGGAAGTGAAAAACTCCTTATATTCAGGTGTGCAGAATTATTAGGCATGTTTTCGTTTACAGCTAAAATGAGCCAAAAAAGAGATTTAACCCAGACTGAAAAGTCCAAATTATTAAATGCCCATGAGAAGAATGCAATACTAATGCATTACAAGAATTTGCAAAGTTAAGGCTTGACCATTGGACAGTGAAATGCTTGTTGAGTCTGCATGGTCAGAAAAAACAGGTGGAGAAGAAAAGATGCATGTTAACTGCAAAAGAATTAGGAATTAAGGTGAAGAATTAGGTGTGACACCATCAGGAACCGTTTCCAGTTCTCCAGCGCCACCATTTTCCAGAACTGCAACCTACCTGGAGTCTTCAAAAGTACAATGTGTCAGGTTCTCAAAGACTTTGCTTGGTAAAAAATCCTAAAAAATGCCCCTGACTTAATAAGAATAACAAGCTGACGTCTTGTGAAATACATGAAGTTTTTTTTTTATATGCTTTAGAGACAGATAAGTTGAGAGTGACTCTTGAAGGACAAGCATCACATCCTCTTGTACCTCTGATTCAAGAATTTATCTTCTAAAATCTGGCAGTAAGTTTTGGGAGTTCATTTTAGTCCATCTCTGCAAGTCAGACTTTTCAGGATAAGAGACTAAACATGAACTCCCAAAAGTTACTGCCAGATTTTGGAAGATAAATTCTTGAATCAGAGGCACAAGAGGATGTGATGCTTGTCCTTCAAGAGTCACTCTCAACTTATCTGTCTCTAAAGCATATAAAAAAACTGTCTTCATGTATTTCACAACACGTCAGCTTGTTATTCTTATTAAGTCAGGGGCATTTTTTAGGATTTTTTACCAAGCAAAGTCTCTGAGAACCTGACGCATTGTACTTTTGAAGACTCCAGGTAGGTTGCAGTTCTGGAAAATGGTGGCGCTGGAGAACTGGAAACGGTTCCTGATGGTGTCACACCTAATTCTTCACCTTAATTCCTAATTCTTTTGCAGTTAACATGCATCTTTTCTTCTCCACCTGTTTTTTCTGACCATGCAGACTCAACAAGCATTTCACTGTCCAATGGTCAAGCCTTAACTTTGCAAATTCTTGTAATGCATTAGTATTGCATTCTTCTCATGGGCATTTAATAATTTGGACTTTTCAGTCTGGGTTAAATCTCTTTTTTGGCTCATTTTAGCTGTAAACGAAAACATGCCTAATAATCCTGCACACCTGAATATAAGGAGTTTTTCACTTCCAGCCTTCACGGACAATTATACATCACATATAAATGATTAAATACAAAATTAACAGTAGTTACTAAGACTGATGTGGTTTGGAATTGGTAAAATGTGTTTGGAAAAAAAATATGACCAGAATATCAACATGCCTAATAATTCTGCACACAGTGTACACTGGAATAGTAGCATACTGCATATTGCATACTGTGAACAATGTACTGCATACTACTCAGAATCCACTGTATACAGCATATTTTGTAGTATTCCATGTATACAGAAAATTCACATATTGTCCATAGTATGCATACTACAAAACAGTAGTATGGTATTATGCCATTCCAGATTCAGACACTGTATGCACTGGAATACTAGCATACTTCATATTGCATACTGTGCACAATGTACTACATACTAGTTAGTATTCCATGCATACTGAAAATTTGCATATGCACAATATGCATACTGAAAAAAATAGTATGAGTAGTATGCAAGTGTAATATTGTGGATTCAGCCACTGTATACACTGGAATACTAGCATACTTCATATTGCATACTGTTCACAATGTACTGCATACTGCATACTACTCAGAATGCACTGTATACAGCATATTTTTTAGTATTCCATGTATACAGAAAATGCACATATTGTGCACAATATACATACTACCAAAATACAGTAGTCAACATTTGAAGTGGATAAAAAAAAAATTGTAATAGTTGTCCTAAAACCAAAACAGCACCCGTTCTTGTCTTAGGAATTTTTTTGATCCACTTCAAATGTTGACTACTGTAGTATGAGTAGTATGGTATTACGCCATTCTAGATGCAGACGCTGTATGCACTGGAACACTAGCATACTGCATATTGCATACTCTGCATACTACTCAGAATGCACTGCATACTGTATATTTTTTAGTATTCCATGGATACAGAAAATGCACATATTGTGCATAATATGTGTACTACAAAATAGTAGGATGGTATTATGCTATTCCAGATTCATACACTGTCTGCACTGGAATACTAGCATACTGCACAGAATGTACGACATACTTTAAATATTACATTGCATAGTATGCACAATACAGAATAGTACAGGTAGTATGCTAGTGTAATATTCTGGAATTAGCTACTGTTTACACTAGAATTACCATTGGAATTTATGTAAACAGCCTTTTAAACTCAAACTCTGTTTGTTTGTCATTCAGGTGAGTAAGACAGGTGCTGAAGGAGCCGTCCTGGATGAAGCCAAGAACATCAACAAGTCTCTGTCTGCGCTGGGGAACGTCATATCAGCTCTGGCTGAAGGAACTGTGAGTTATAGCTGCACATAATTAATATACAGTTAAGATGAATTAAATGATTTTAGTTCCTAGTAGCAGACAGACAGTCTTAACTCATTTAATAACTCGCTGTGTGTGAGCAGAAGACTCACGTGCCGTACCGTGACAGTAAGATGACGCGGATCCTGCAGGACTCTCTGGGTGGAAACTGCAGAACCACCATGTTCATCTGCTGCTCACCTTCAGCCTTCAACGACGCCGAAACCAAATCCACACTGATGTTTGGACAACGGTAACACAACAAACACTGAACCAAACACACACACACACACACACACACACACACACATCACAAACACTCTCTGTCTCTTTCAGAGCAAAGACCATCAAGAACACAGCGTCTGTGAACCTGGAGCTGACAGCAGAGCAGTGGAAGAGGAAATATGAGAAAGAGAAGGAGAAGAACAAGAACCTGAAAGAGAACATCCAGAGACTGGAGGCGGAGCTCAACCGCTGGCGTAATGGTAAGGAAATATGCTTTATTTCTGTCTTTGTAACACCAAAAGAAGTTCAGTTAAGTGAGTATGTGGCTGTGCTGCAGGTGAATCGATCACGCCGCTGGAACTCATGGCTGTGATTCCTGTCGAATCTGATGTCAGTGAAGACGCAGCTTTAGACAATCAGAGCAGTGGCGCATGTGAACCAATCCCAGAGGAAGACAAGCTCAAATATGAGGAAGAGATACGCAAACTCTACAAACAGCTCGATGACAAGGTACAAACACACACACACGCAGATGCACACATGCAGAACGATGGGAGTAAACACTGCCTGTGATCCATGCATGGAAAAATTGACTTTGTGATTGATTCTTTTCTCTCTGACAGGACGATGAGATTAATTTACAGTGTCAGCTGGTGGAAAAACTGAAGGAGCAAATGCTGGATCAAGAAGAGGTAAAAGACTTGCTGAAATCAAAATAGAATACTACCACAGCTTTATATGGCAAAAACAGTACAAGTAGCATGAGTTTTCTCAAAGTATGCAGTATGCTAGTATTCTGGTGTATACTACCCATACACTAGAATACTAGCATACTGCATGCTTTGAGAATGTATATAGAATGTACTGCTCATTTTTTTAGTATTTCATACGTACAGAAAATTTACATTTTGTGCACAGTATGCATACTGCAAAAATAGTACAAGTAGTATGGTAGCATGCTATTCTGGATTCAGCCACTGTATGCCCTGGAATACTAGCATACTGCATATTGCACACTTTGCAGAATGTACTATACAGTACTTTTTTAGTTTTCCATTCATACAGAAAATTCACATGTTGTGCACAGTATGCACACTGCAAAAATAGTATGAGTAGTATGCTAGTGTAATGTTCCAGATTCAGGCACTGTATATACTAAAATACTATCATACTTTTTTAGTACTGCATACTTTTTATTCCATGTATAAGGAAAATGTACATGTGCACAGTATGCATACTGCAAAAATAGTATGAGTAGTATGCTAGAATAATATTATGGATTCAGGCACTGTATACACTGAAATATTAGCATACTGCACAAAATGTACTGCATACTTTTTTTTTTAGTATTTCATGTATATGGAAAATCCGTATATTGTAAGCTGTATGCATACTGCAAAAGTTGTATGGGTAATATGCTAGTGTAATATTATGGATTCAGGCACTGTATACACTAAAATATTAGCATACTGCAAATTGTGCAGAACGTATACCATACTTTATAAAAAATATTCCATGCATGGAGAAATTTCACATTTTGTGCACAGTATGCTTACTGCAAACATAGTACAAGCAGTATGCTATTGAGGATTCATCCACTGTTATTAGAATAGCAGCATACTGCATATTGCATACTTTTTTAGTACTCCATGCATGCATAAAATTTACATATTGTGCACAGAATGCATACTGCAAAAAAGTAGTATGCTAGTGTAATGTTTCAGATTCAGCCACTGCATTCACTGGAATACTAGCATACTGCACAAAATGTACTACATACTTTTTTAGTATTACATTTATATAGAAAACTCATATATTGTGCACTGTATGCATACTGCAAAAATAGTGTGACTAGTATGTTAGTGTAATATTATGGATCCAGGCAATGTATACACTGAAATACTAGCATACTGCAAAATGCATGCAGAAAATTCACAAATTGTGCACAGTATGCATACTGCAAAAATAGTGTGACTAGTATGTTAGTGTAATGTTCCAGGTTCCGCCACTGTATACACTGGAATACCAGCATACTGCACATAGCATACTGCACAAAATGTACTGCATACTTTTTTTTAGTATTCCATGTACATGGAAATTTACATATTGTGCGCTGTATGCATACTGCAAAAATAGTATGAGTAGTATGCTAGTGTAATATGGATTCAGGCACTGTTATTAGAATAGCAGCATACTGTATATTGCACACTTTTTTAGTACTTCATACATACAGAAAATTCACATACTGTGCACAATATGCATACTGCAAAAATTGCATAAGTAGTATACTAGTGTAGTATTCCAGATTTAGCTACTGGCATAATAGCATGCTACATATTGCATATTGTGCAGAAGGTACTGCATATAGAAAACTCACATACTGTGCATACAGTATGCATGCTGCAAAAATAGTATGAGAAGTATGCTAAAACATGAATAAAATACAATTAAGATAAAACAGCAAAGTGGAACACGTCTGGGAATCAGCATACTAAGTGTGTGTGTGTGTGTGTTTAGCTACTAGCGTCGTCGCGTGGAGACAGTGAGCGCGTGCAGTGCGAGTTGAGTCGTCTACAGGCGGACAGCGACAGCGCGAAGGCCGAAGTAAAGGAGGTTCTGCAGGCGCTGGAGGAACTCGCTCTGAACTACGATCAGAAGAGTCAGGAGGCCGAAGACACGAGAATCCACAACAGACGCCTCATCGAGGAGCTGTCGCACAAAACCGTATGCAAACTAGCCCTTCTTTAGCAAAAATATCTTAATAATGCACATGCTGTTTGGCTGGAGGAGCCACATGTGCTGCTTTGATCTCACAAGCTTTTCCTTCATAATGACCTACATATTCCACAGAGCTTTCATGCATATTAACGAGAGCTGAATATTCTCGTCTTTTATTCATTCATTCCTGTTTCTCATTCATTTAGTATTTCTTTTTTTAAAGAAATTAATAAAATTAATTAAAATTACTACTTTTATTCATCAAAGATGCATTAAATTGTCAAAACTTACAGTAAAGACATTTATAATATTACAAAAGAGCAGCAAATCAACATATTAGAATGATTTCACTGAAGACTGGAGTAATGATGCTGAAAATTCAGCTGCGCATCACAGGAATAAATTACAGTTTAATACAGAAAACAGTTATTTTAGTTTTAGTTTTTAGAAAACAGTAACTTTAAGTTGGCTTAAGAAGGTTTTCAGTCTGAAATAGTTTGAAGTTTAAAGTAGTTTTAAAGCTTAAATCTTGAATGTTTTGAGGGCAAAACAGTCTGTCAGACAGATAGATAGATAGATAGATAGCATGTTTTTAGCATGTTACTAGCATGATTGACATGTTACTAGCATGTTGCTAATGTGTCTAACATGATTAGCATGTTACAAGCATGTTGCTAGCATGTTTCCAGCATGATTAGTGTGTTGTTAGCATGTTTCTAATGTGTTTCTAGCATATTGTTAGCATGTTGTTAACATCAATAACATGTTGCTAATATATTTCTAGCATGATTAGCATGTTGTTAGTATGTTTGTAACATGTTTCTAACATGATTAGCAGGTTTCTAGCATGATTAGAATGTTGTTAGCATGTTGCTAACATGTTTCTAATATAATTGCCATGTTACTAGGTGTTGCTAGCATGATTAGCATGTTGCTAACATGTTTCCAGCATGATTAGTTTGTTGTTAGCATGTTTCTAATGTGTTTTTAACATGAATAGCATGTTACTAGCATGTTGCTAGCATGATTAGAATGTTGCTAACACGATGTTAACATTATTTGCATGTTGCTAACATGTTTCTAATATGATTACCATGTTACTAGTGTGTTTATAGCATTAGCATGTTGCTAGCATGTTTCCAGCATGATTAGTGTGTTGTTAGCATGTTTCAAATGTGTTTCTAACATGATTAGAATGTTGCTTGCATGATGTTAGCATTATTTGCATGTTGTTAACATGTTTCTAGCATTGTTCGCAAGTTACGAGTACGTTGATAGCATGTTTCTAATATGATTACCGTTACTTGCGTGTTGCTAGCATGATTAACATTTTGATAACATGTTTCCAGCATGATTAACATATTGTTAGCATATTTCTAATGTGCTTCTAACATGATTAGCATGTTACTAGCATGTTGCTAGCATGATTAGAATGTTGCTAGGATGATGTTAACATTATTTGCATGTTGCTAGCATGTTTCTAATATGATTACCATATTACTAGCGTTCTTCTAGCAATGTTAGCATGTTGCTAGCATGTTTCCAGCATGATTAGTGTGTTGTTAGCATGTTTCAAATGTGTTTCTAACATGATTAAAATGTTTCTAGCATGATGTTTACATTATTTGCATGTTGTTAGCATATTTCTAGCATTATCAGCAAGTTACGAGTATGTTGATAGCATGTTTCTAATATGATCACCATGTTACTAGCGTGTTGCTAGCATGATTAGCATGTTGCTAACATGTTTCCAGCATGATTAGCGTATTGTTTGCATATTTCTAATGTGCTTCTAACATGATTAGCATGTTACTAGCATGTTGCTAGCATGATTAGCATGTTGTCAGTGTGTCTGGTCAATTTAACCTGTTGCTAGCATGTTCCTAGCATGATTAGCAAGTTTCTAGCATGTTGCTAGCATGCTTAGCATGTTGTTAGCGTGTGTCTAGCCTATTTAGCCTGTTGCTAGCATGTTTCTAGCATGATTAGCAAGTTACTAGCATGTTGCTAGCATGATTAGCATGTTGTTAGCATGTGTCTAGCATGATGCTAGCATGTTCTAGTTGCTAGGCTTGGCTAGTGATAGATAGTTTGAATAGTTTTGGCTCATTTGAACATTGTCAATGTAAGTCTGTGGGATTTTTCCCAGTTTTAATCGTCATTTTTAGGAAAACCGTAAGTCCGATCAGTTAGAAAAGACACAGCACACTTGGTCAGATCAGTGTGAAGATCTGGGCTGAGTTTGGAGTTTGTAGAGTTTGTAGCTCTAGGAGGAGTTAGAGTTGAAAATTTTAGTCTCCAAAGAAAAATAAGCTTAAATAGCACGTCTTTCTCAAGCCAACTTAATAATATTTCACAATTTTTACTGTATTTACTGTATTTTTGATCAAATAAATGCAGCCTCGGTAAGCGGAGGAGACTTAAAATCTTACTTATTCACAGAAAAAGAGCTACAAAATGTGGTTTCTCCAGATCTAATACAAATGACAGAATTTATTGACTCATTTGAAATGAGTTTAATTCTTACTGCCTTGTTGCCGTTAGTGTTAGTAGTATTTACTGAGCAGCTGAAGTGAGATCTACAGCAGTGATGTTCGCAGTAACTGCCTTCCTTGAGCTGCTAATTAAAGCTTTAGTGATCCAGTAATTGAAGTCTATTTCCACACAGTGAATAATGTTCAGTCACGCTGTAATTCTCTCTTCTCACAGTCGGATCTGATGTGTTTGGAGGCGGAGTTTTCCCGGCTGCAGGAAGTGAGCGGCCAGCAGAGGAAGCGCATCACTGAGGTGTTGAACACCCTGATGAAGGATCTCAACGACTTCAGCTTCATACTGGGAAACGGAGACCTCAGACTGGTGAGCGAGTGTTTCTGGACATCTATAAAATGTGATCTATAAAACCCCTTTTGGATGAAGTACAGATGCAGAATAAGACGACTGTGGCGGTAAATGTGCTGTCGTGTGTCCGTCAGCCGTGTGACCTGTCGGGTGTGCCGGAGGAGGAACACGCCGTGGTGTGCGTGTATGTGAGCAAAGTCAAATCTGAGCTGAAGTCGGTGGTGAAACGATGCCGACAGCTGGAGGCTTTACAGGCCGACTGTCACCGGAAGATGGAGGAGACCGGCAGAGAGCTGTCGTCCTGTCAGCTGCTCATATCACAGGTCACACAGCAAACACACACACACACACCCAAAACAATACACAACACACACATACAGTCACAGATGCTAAAGTGTGTCTGTGTGTTTCCAGCATGAAGCAAAGATCCGCTCTCTGACCGAATACATGCAGAACGTGGAGCTCAAGAAACGACAGCTGGAGGAAAACTACGACTGTCTGAGTGAAGAACTCGCCAAACTACAGACCACAGGTACAAAACACACACACACACACACACACACACACTCACTCATTTAGATTGATTAAATATATCCCACAAAATATGCATTTTATTGTATTTTATTTTAGCAATAGCCAACAATACATTGTATGGGTCAAAATTATAGATTTTTTTAATGCCAAAAATCATTAGGATATTAAGTAAAGATCATGTTCCATTAAGATATTTTGTAAATTTCCTACCATAAACATATCAATTTAATTAGTTAATAAACATAATCAATTTTTGATTAGTAATATGCATTGCTAAGAACTTTATTTGGACAAATTTAAAAGCAATTTTCTCAATATTTAGATTTTTTCACACCCTCAAATTCCAGATTTTCAGCTTTCAGATGTATAAATCTCATTTTCAGAAAATTGACCCTTATGACTGGTTTTGTGGTCCAGGGTCACATTAACTTTATATCCACAGCTTATTAAATGGTACTGAGCATTTGAACTGAACCATTTTTATACCATCTAGAGGTTTAGAGGGCAATAAAATAAAATAAAATAAAATATCTTTTAATTAATTGATTTTATAAATATATATTTTATTTTTTAAATGAGTTGTTTTGTATCAAAATAAAATAAACAGAAAATGGTACATTTTAAGATTTTTTAGTTAATAATTTATTTTATAAATATATATTTTATTTTTGAAATTAGTTGTTTTGTATTAAAATTAAATAAAGTTTGCTGAAGTTTTAAGCTTCACATCATTCAGATAAATAAATAAATAAATAAATAAATAAATATATTTTTAATTAATAATTTATTTTATAAATGTATATTTCATTTTTTTTTAATTGTTGTTTTGTACCAAAATAAAATAAACAGAAAAGGTACTAAGTGTGCTGAAGTTTTCACATCATTTAGATACTGTTACAGTTTTTGTGAATATTTTGAATTAGAGGTGAATTAAATTAAATTACTATGGGATCTCCCATAAGCTTTTAGAATTTTTATATTTGCTTAATCACACTCTCTATTTTTCACCAACAATGAACAGTGGTGATTCATTGAATAAAATAAAATAAAATAAAATAAAATAAAATAAAATAAAATAAAATAAAATAAAATAAAATAAAATAAAATAAAATAAAAATACATTTTTTTAATTAATAGATTTTATAAATATATTTTTTATTTTTTAAATGAGTTGTTTTGTATCAAAATAAAATAAACAGAAATTGGTACTAAGTGTGCTGAAGTTTTTAAGCTTCACATCATTTAGATACTGTTATAGTTTTTGTGAATATTTTGAATTAGAGGTGAAATATTATTTTTAGTGAAAGTTTTACTATTTTGTTTGTGCTTTTCAAAATTTTTCATTAGTTTTTGTTGTTCTTAAATATGTCTATTTTTAGTTTAAGTTGTTATAGTGCATCAAGTTAAACTAAAAAAATAAATGAGGAATGTTGACTTGGAAACTCGCTAAAATAAAGTAACTTTATTTTATATTTTCATTTATTTCAATTGACTTTTTTTCCAAGTAGCAATTAAAAAAAGGGTTTTAGTCATAGCTTTAGTTTTAGTGAACTATAATAATAATAATAATAATAATAATAACTATAATAAGCTTGGCTTCATCAATCATGCAACTCTAAACACTTCATTATTACTCATCAAACGTGTTTTACTCTCTGTAGATCCTGAGAAGCATGTTTTAAAAATACAGTAATATGTTCCGATAAGAAGTTGAGATTGTCTGTGTTTGCAGAAAGCGCTCAGGATAATCCGCTGGACGCTGACGAGTCCACAAATGTCAAGGTACTTTTTGTTTTTCCAATAAAATATAAACCTCCACAATTGGATTTCTTTCTGTCGGGGCTGATTTGTTGACAGAAATGCTACAAAAACTCAAAAATTCAGCTTTTTTAATGACGCTACTTGTGTTTGCGTGTGTCTCAGTCTCACAGACCTGCGGAGCAGAAAGCAGACGCTCACCGTGAGCCGCAGCACAAACAGCTCGGACGTCTGCGCGACGACATCAACCACAAACAGAAGATCATCGACGAGCTCAAAGAGTCAGAAACACTCACAAACCCTCTCTGATTCACTCTATGTGTGTGTGTGTGTGTGTGTAACCGGTGTGTTTGTGTGCAGTGATAACCAGAGGCTGAATCTGCAGCTGGAGCAGATGAGCGTGGAGTTCAGCGTCCTGAAGAACCGAGAGCAGGACAAAAGTCGTCAGCTGGAGGAGCTCAGGTGAGAACAGACTCACATCACCTCAACAGATCTGAAAAAACCAGTAGATAACAGCTGATGCTGTTTCTGCAGATATCTGCATGAACGACAGGAGCAGACCAGACAGGACATGAAGGGTCTGGAGGAGACGGTCGTGAGTATCTAAAGCACTTCACACTCAAATGATCCGAATGTGATAGAATGAGATTTCAGACACTTCAGAGTCGTTGTTTGTCTCTGAAAGGCTCGTGAACTCCAGACGCTCCACAACCTGAGGAAGCTGTTTGTTCAAGACCTCACGGCTCGAGTCAAACGGGTGCGTCCGGCCGAACTGCAAACACTGAGTTCAACACTGTGTTTGTATATTTATAGAGCATGATGGACTGGAAAAACATACGGGAACTGACCTGGTGTAAAATGCCATGAAAAACTAAATTATGACTGATTTTGCTTCACAGAAAACACTAACACTTTACAATCTTTTAATGCATTCAATTATGTGAATAATAAAGCATATTTCTAATACAAAAAATATGTAAAATGTAATTATAATATTATTAAAATGATAATTCGTAAAAAAAAAAAAAAAAAAAAAAAAATATATATATATATATATATATATATATATATACTATAAATATAATTATATAATGTTATAATTTTATTAATAATTTAGTACATTTATAAAAATATTATCAAATAAGTAATACATCAATTATATTTAGTAACGATTTTATAAATAATGTAAGTGTAATACTATAAAATATATTAATTGTATATATATATTTAGTAAATTACTAAAAATATAATTTGTATTTACAAAAAACTAAATTGAAAAACTCAATTATGACTGATTTTGCTGCACAGAAAACACTTTACAATCTTTTAATGCATTAAATTACATAATTAACATTTATTAATAAAGCATATTTAAACACAAAATATATTTATCCAATGTGCAGTACAACATGGAAAATCTACAATTATTAAAATATGATTAAATATTGTATTATTAATAATAATAAATTATAATTATAATACAAATATACTATAAATGTAATTATAATATTATTAAAATGATAATTTGTAAAGAATTTATTAAATTAGCAAATATATTGTTACGCAGGATTAATAATACATGAAATATATTTAACAACTTAAAATATTGATAGTATATATTATGTTGTACTATAAATATAATTATTATATAATATTATCATTTTATTAAGAATTTATTACATTTATAAAAATATTATCAAATATAAGTTATACAGTAATTATATTTAATAACATACTTTAATAAATATAACAAAAAAATACTACAAAAATGGAATAATTGCATATATATTTACTAAATTACTACAAATATTACTTTTTATTTACGAAATATGCATATTACATTACAATATTATTTATTATAATACTTTTGTAATGCTTTTTGTCTGCATTTACACTTTTCTAAAAACTAAAGAAAATATAATAAATGTGATCGTATTAAAATATAAATAAATATGAAAAAATAAAATATGATTTCCTGTAACGATGCAATTGTTTAGGCATTTGTTTATTTTTTTGTTAGTAAACATTAGTTAATAAAAATACAATTGTTTATTGTTAGTTCATGGTAGCTCAGGTCCATTAAATATTTGTGATTTATGATTTTAATAATGCCTTAGTAAATCCTGAAATTAACAGGAACCAAGATTAATAAATGCTTAAGATTTTTTTTTAATTGTTTGTTCTTAACTAATGTAAGCTTACTGTGAAACCTTATTGTTAAGTGTTATCAAAAACACCAAAGAGAAGAAAAACTAATCAGAAGAGCATTTCTCTTTCCTTACCTCTTCTCCTCCTCCTCCTCATCTTCCTCGTCTTCATCCGCGTCTCAGAGCTCAGAGCTGGAGCCGGACGACAGCGGAGGATGTTCGACACAGAAACAGAAGATCTCCTTTCTCGAGAACAACCTGGAACAGCTTACAAAGGTTCACAAACAGGTCAGGAAATCATTCTGACGAGGAGTAAATCAGATCCTGCACACACAATTGTTTTATAATAGCCTCATTTAT
Source organism: Labeo rohita (assembly GCF_022985175.1). Classification (NCBI taxonomy): domain Eukaryota; kingdom Metazoa; phylum Chordata; class Actinopteri; order Cypriniformes; family Cyprinidae; genus Labeo; species Labeo rohita. Next base: position 34,652,197 of record NC_066874.1, on the reverse strand, counting down.
ATATCTAAAGAATGTAAGAGAGATTCAAAGACATATATGACATATTCACGGTCCTTATTACCCGGATTGAGCTGGAAGGCGGGATTTTATGCTGATTGTCGTCGTCTGTCTGTGTGTCTCAGCTGGTTCGTGATAATGCAGATCTGCGCTGTGAGCTTCCCAAACTGGAGAAGCGTCTTCGTTCTACGGCGGAGCGCGTTCGTGCGCTGGAGGACGCGCTGAGAGAGGCCAAAGAAGGAGCCATGAAGGACCGCCGGCGCTACCAGCAGGAAGTCGAGCGAATCAAAGACGTCATGAGGGCCAGAAACGCTTTCAGACGGCCTCACGCTGCGCTCATCGGTCAGTCCAGCTCCCATGATGCTCCACTCAGCTGTTTTTCAACTGATGGCCTGCCATTAGTCTCTACTGGATGATTAAACGCATGAATCTCAAGCATCATCTCTAGTACTCAACGTGAATCAAGTGGCTTTCATTTGTTTTCAAAGTATTTCATTCACTGGGTTATCTGAAAATAGCTATTATGACATTACAATATACAAACCATTTTTGTTCAATTTCAGCATGCCGTGAAATATTACTATGATATATTAATGATTAATTTATAAAACTAGAAATATTAAGATTTAAAAAATAAAAAAAATGCATATTGAAAAAAATTACAAAAAATATATATATTAATGATTATTAAATATGTTTGTATTGTTTATTATAATACATTATATATACTGAATAACAGATGAATATATATTATAAATATATTCGTATTAAAAGTATAATTTAATAATGTATTAAATTATTAACATTTAATAAGATGACAAATCAAATATTAAAAATATTACTAATGTTTATAATACTTTACGGAAATATTATATTGCATTATACATAATTAGAATTTTATAATTTAGTAATTGTAGACATTATTTTTTCTACAATTATTATTAAATATGATAAGTAATACATTAAATATATTTAATAGATATTTATAATATTATAAACATAATATTACTAAATGTTGTTATTTTATTTTTTTTTTTTTCTAAAATTATTAAACTAACAAGAAATGCATAAATAATAAATAAACAAATAAATGTAATGTAAATCGAACCATACTATTAAATGTTAGAATTGCATAAATAACTAAAAGCATTACTGAATATGTTAAGTAACACATTAATTATATTTAATAATATAATATTATAAATAAATGCTATATCATAAAGATAATATTGTTAAATAAGATGATAAATAATATATTAAAAAGATTACCAATGTTTATAATATTTTAAGAAAATATTATATTGCATTATACATATTTATAATTTTATAATTTAGTAATTTTATACATTATTTTTTAATATAATTATTTTTAAATATGTTAAATAATACATTAAATACATTTAATAAGATATTTATAATATGATAAACAATATTGCTACATTTTATAAATCATTTATACATTTTTCTAAAATTATTAAACTAATAAGAAATGCATTAAATATATTTCACAACATATTTATAATATGACCAATAAATAAATGTAAATCTAATCATACTATTAAATGTTAAAATTCCATAAATAACTAAAAGCATTATTGAATATGTTAAGTAACACATTAAATATATTTACTAACATATAATATTATAAATAAATGTTATATTATAAATATAATATTATTAAATATTATAATTCTATTTTTTGTCCTCAGCCAAACCGATTCGCCCAGGACATTACCCCGCCTCCTTATCCGCCAATCACATGTTCACGCGCAGCAGGGATCAGCCAATCACGTTCAGCAATGCGATGTTCAACAGCGCCACTGAAAAACCCAAAACCACAAAAACTGAGTCCAGCTTCACCAACAAGTGAGTATCAATGTTTCTGGCTCATGTTTGATTCAATTCTATGTATTTGTACTACAGATGTGTGTGTTTGCCATGTTCACAGGACGCTGCCAGACGACGAGAGACACACGAACGCCTCACACAAACTCAACATCACCAACGGTAAATACACTTCTCTTTTATCACCCGAGTAAAACGTCATCGCTCAGCAGTTGCTCTCTCCAGTGAATGGGTCTGATCTTTGAGAAATGGCCGCATGGGACCTGATTGGGACATCCACTGACACCATAACGATGCTCATTACCTCTAAAAAGATAAATGTAAAATGTGACAGTGCAATAAATGTAAATGAACTCAAGTAACCTCACATTACAGCGTCATTAATGCATGCATATACTTATTCTAATACATATGCATTCTTATTTTACCAGGAAACGCCACAGATGTGAATGAAAACAGGTGAGCATGAGTGTGTGCGTCACTGTAAAGCACGTACTGTAATAAGTTGATAATGTAATGATGTTTTCTGCTGTAGTGTGTGTCACTCAGCGTCCGTCAGCGATGAAGCATCAGATGATTTCCAGCACAAACACAACCTGCAAGAGCAACGCGCCGCCAGCTAAACACGCATAGGTAAACAACAATAACAATATTTGATATATACCATAGTATTTACATTTTAAAAATGCTAATTGAAATATTTTCAAATGCAAACATATGCTTTGCTTTTTTTAGTATTTGTGTCCTGTTTTATTACATTTTGGCACAACTATGTCATGATAAATAACGTTACTATACCATGAAATAAGACATAATATTTTAAATATTAAGTTTTTTTAAAAATAAAAATTAAATAAACTTTAAAAATTGCATTAATTATTATTATTATTAAATATGATTGTATTATTAATTATAATACATTATATATGTTACATAATTTATTAAATTACTTAAAGCATTACAAAATATTCTAAGTAATACATAAAATATATATAACATAATATTATGAAAAATTTACAATTATGAACATAACTATAATATTATTATATTTTATAATTTTAAAAATAATTTATTAAATATTAAGTATGGGTTAGGGTACATTCAACAGATTATATTTTTATAAATATAAAATATATTTTATTATATTATAAATAAATGTTACATTATAATTCTAATTATAGATATTTATACTGTTTTCCAGTAGAAATACCTGTAATTGTAAGCAAAAGTCAGATCTGAGATATATTTTTGTATAAATATCTCACAATTTTATAATTAGAATTAAACATACCATTTCAAGATATGAAAGCAGAACTGTGAGGAAAAAAAGTCAAATACTTTTTCTTATTTTGTGACTTCTCAAGTCTTGTTTTCTAAAAAATGACATTATTTATGTAGATTAACTGTGTAATATTGAATGAAGAATTGTGTTGATTTTTCTAATCCTGCTGACAGATATTTATTCTTGTTTTAAGCATAAATTCACTTAATTTATCATTTTTCTGAAAAACAAGACTTAAGACTTTGCTTCTACTGTAATGTAAGTTGATTTATGAATAAGTAGGTCTTTTCTACTTGAAAACAAGACAAGAAACTTGTTGAATATTCACCCTGCCGTCTGTTTTCTTGTCTTTCTGTTTCTCTGCAGGCGATCTGTTCTTCTGAATCCTCCTCTGTATATTTGCATGTTGCCTGCAGATCCAGTGATGAATATGAACCCGTCCGCTCACTCCAACCCGTCATGTAACCTCAGATCGTTGGGTTTTCAGACTCTGAATGAGCAGCGATGATGAAACTGCGAACGACGCCACGAGCAGAAGAGTTTATACGCGAGGGCGAGCAGTCGTTAACGAGCGGCTCGTTCTCAGAAAACAACACAGTTTCTGTCAGAACATTTCAATAACGTTTTCATTTTGCATTTTCTTTGCAAGGCTTTTTGCTGAACTTTCAGACTTTTAGATTAGAGGGCAACAAATGTGGGTTTTCACTGACTCTTAAACTATTATTCACAAGTCTTACCAATATCACATAATCACTCTTTTTAATTGTACGTACTTAATTTAATAAATTAATTTAATTTAATTTAAAATAAATGATTACCATGCATTGATAAATGTGGCCAAATTAAATTATTAAGTTCAGTTACTTTAATTTACAATTAAATTAAATCAATAATTGAATTTAATAATTTAATTTAACTTGAAAAATCCTATAAAATGCATTGATAAATGCTGCCAAATTAAATGAAGTTAAATTACTTTTATTTAGAATTAAATTAAATCAGTAATTGAATTTAATAATTTAATTTAATTTGAATAATACTATACAATGCATTGATAAATGTGGCCAAATAAAATGAATTTAATAATTTAATTTAATTTAATTTAATTTAATATATTTAATTTAATTTACAATTTAATTTTAAATAAATTATTAAATTAATTTAAATTTAATTTAATAATTCAGTTTAATTTTAATAATCCTATACCATGCATTGATAAATGTGGCCAAATTAAATTATTAATTTCAATTACTTTAATTTACAATTAAATTAAATCAATAATTGAATTTAATAATTTAATTTAACTTGAAAAATCCTAAACAATGCACTGATAAATGTTGCCAAATTAAATGAAGTTAAATTACTTTTATTTAGAATTAAATTAAATCAGTAATTGAATTTAATCATTTAATTTAATTAGAATTATCCTATACAATGCATTGATAAATGTGCCCAAATTAAAAATGAAATTACTTCAATTTAATTTAATTTAATTTAATATATTTAATTTAAAATATATTTTTTAATTAATTTAAATTTAATTTAATAATTCAGTGTACTTTGAATAATCCTATGCATTGATAAATGTGGCCAAATTAAATTATTAAGTTCAACTACTTTAATTTACAATTAAATTAAATCAATAATTAAATGTAATAACTTATTAATAATTTAAAAAATGCTGCCAAATTAAATTAAGTTAAATGACTTTAATTTAGAATTAAATTACATCAGTAATTGAATTTAATAATTAAATTTAATTTGAATAATCCTACACAATGCATTGATAAATGTGGCCAAATTAAATGAAGTTAAATTACTTTAATTTAGAATTAAATTAAATCATTAATTGAATTTAATAATTAAATTGAATTAGAATAATCCTACACAATGCATTGATAAATGTGGCTAAATTAAATTATTAAGTTCAATTACTTTCATTTACAATTAAATTAAATCAGTAATTGAATTTAAAAATTGAAATAAATATATGTACGATAAATGGCAGTGTTTCCTGAGAACGACCCAGAAAGAGGTCCGTATGATGGTGTTAGTCATTGTCAATATTAATGTGATGTTATGATGAAATTCTGTAGCTATTTTTATGTAGCTGTAACTATTTTTATACTCATATTTAAATGACAGACTAGCTTTTGTTGGCCGGTGTGTTTGGTATGCGCTGATTTGTACGCATTATTTATGTTATTAGTATCGTTGTATAAAGAAAACAATTATTATTTTACCAAATAACAACAAACTCTAGAGACGTTTGACATTAAGATGACAAAAGATGAATTATATTAACATTTCTAATCAAACCTAAGTAGATTGGATTGTTCCTACAGTCAGGATTTCATACAGTTTACAGTTTATAAACTCAGATGACGTGTGATCAGACACTCACATCGGTCATTGTGACCTCTGATCACATGACCTAGGGTCTGGCTGCTTTGAGATTGACCTTTGACCTGTCTGCATATCTTGATCTGCCAGTCAGGATGAGACGGAGTCAGTCTATGAGAAAGAAAGAAAGAAAATAGGTAACAATTTAAAGTTTCTGTGAAAGTGATTTTAGCCATTCTGCACCTTAAATAAATAAATAAAAACATTTTAGCCTATATATACATTTTATTATATTTTAATAACTAGGTAAAAAGTATATATAGGCTTTAAGTAAAGTGTTGCAGTTTTTGCTTTACTTTTCACATCCGATAAAGTAGATGACTCTGTGAAGACTACACGCAGCGCTTTAATGGATTCTCACGTGGCCGTTTTCTGCATCTCGTACCATCGGCCTTCAGCTTCTGCTGGGAAATACAGTTATGTAAGATCTCATGCTGTTATTCGCCTAGTTTTAAAAGAGATTCTGCGTCTCGAGCCACATCTAAATGTGAATAATGCTGGTGAGGATCTGTATGTCAGTGCACATGATGACGGACTCAAGGATGTGTGTTGTAGTTTGTTTTTTGTGGTTGGTTTTTGTAGTGCATGATGGACAAACAGGCCTGTCACAGAACTTGCCATTAAAACGTTTCAATAAAGAGAATCCAGTCCATGCACACCTGTGTGTTTTTTAAATATAGGTGAATAAAAGGAGACATAATAAAAAAATGTGTTATATATAAATGAACACAAGTAGATAATATATTAAATTATTAACCAAAATATCAACTAAAAAATAATAATAATTTAATAATGCATTTTTATAAAACATTGATTAATCGGTCCATGGAAATGATCTGATATTCTAATGAAAGCAAATATTAAAATGATCTTAAAATATCAATTCTTATTATAATCAACTGTTCTTATTATTTGTCGCAGAACTTGCCATTAAAAACATTTCGATATAGGTGAATAAAAGTACACATAATACTAAATTAAATTACATCTACATTTTAATTGAATTAATAGGTCCATAATAATAATTTAAATATAATGCATTTATAATTTTTTAAATATTTGATATATTTAGATGAATACAAGTAGATGTAAGAAGATATTAAATTATGAAATAAAAATATTAAATTAAAAAAAGTTTAATATAATGCATTGATTAATAGGGCCATAATAATAATCTTAATATAATGCATTTATATATATTATTTTAAATGTGATATATATAGATGAATACAAAGAGATATATTAATGTATTCAATTATTAAATAAAAAATTTAATAATGCATTTGTATAATGCATTGATTAATATGTCCTTGCAAATTAGCTGATATTCCAATAAAAAAAAAAAAAAAATTTAAATCATCTTAAAATATAAACTCTAAATCAATCGGTTCTTATTATCTGTTGCAGAAATTGGCATAAAATATTTAAATTAAATTATATTAAAATATCACAATTAATAATTTAATTTAACAATACAATGGTACAATGCACTGATGAAAATCAGCATGCATGCAAATCAGCTGACTAATGAAAAAACATTTTATATATTATTTATATTTATACATATATAATTGTTTTAGTTATTTAAAGAACTGATATTTTATGATGATTTTAATTAGAATATCAGCTATTTGCCATTAAAAAAAAAAAAAAAAAGAGAAACCAAGTTATAGAATACAGTTATGGATGAATAAAAGTAGATATAATACTCAAACAATGAACAGAAGTCGACAGTTCTCAAAAAATATGTAAGAAAAAAAAATGTGTGAACATCATTTATTGGATCAAGTGTTCATATCTGAAAAAAAAAGAATTACATAATCTGTATAATCTCTCTAACCGAGAGATAAATGTAATTTAAGGACAGGTCAATGTCTAAACAGGTCAACAAGGGCGTCCAGTCTACAAACAGATGAAAGATCAGAAAAATTAGAGTAATTCGAGAGAATCACACACACACACACACACACACACACACGCATGCATATAAAACGTGTGTTGGCTCCTGCTGTGTTATTATGGGTGAGGTTGGGATGTGTGCCGGGTCAGCAGGGCAGATTGAGTCTCTAAACAGATCGATAATGTTGTGGGGCTGACTGTTGTGACACTGATGACAGAATGGAGCAAAGCTCACATATAAACACACGTACAGTCACAGCTGACAGAAACACTGACGACACGCACCGCGACGGTGAGTACAGGACCATCAGACAACACTTCATTCAATACATAATTAAGATTCACATTCAGTGATTAATACAATATTCATACAGATTTCGAGCGTTATAGGCTACTGGGGACTTTCAAACCTTTAATGCATATAAATAAGGGCAAATCTCACAAAATCGGTCAAGAACATTTCCAAAAAAATATTTTCCTTACATGTTGATATTTTCACGATAATCACATTGCTCTCCCAAATTCTTATTAAAAAAATAATGATATATTTTATATATAATATATTGAAGTGTTTATACATCACAGAGCTATTTAAAGCACTGGTTTTAATTTGTGAGTTAAATAAAAAATGTAATTAAATTAAATAAAATAATTGAATAAAAAGGTATTAATGTAATAATTTCATAAAATTACTTCAATGTACTTTTATTTAAATCAGCTTAAATTATTTATAATTATTTAACATTTCCAGTTGAATCAGATTAATGCACAGTACAAAAAAACATGATACAGCAATAATAATAATATATATATATATATCAAATAATTTTCACAATTTATGTATGAGACTGTGAATGTCAAAAATGTCATGAAAGTAATATGTGACCCTGGACCACAAAACCAGTCATAAGGGTCGATTTGTCAAAATTGAGATGAATACATCGTCTGAAAGCTGAATAAATAAGCTTTCTATTAATGTATGGTTTGTTATGATAGGAAAATATTTGGCTGAGATACAATTATTTGAATATCTGGAATCTGAGGGTGCAAAAAAACCTAAATATTGAGAAAATCGCCTTTAAAGTTGTCCAAATGAAGTTCTTAACAATGCATATTACTAATCAAAAATTACGTTTTGATAGATTTACAGTAGGAAATTTACAAAATATTTTCATGGAACATGATCTTTACTTAATTTCCCAATGATTTATGGCATAAAATAAAAATCAATAATTTTGACCGACACAATGTATTTTTAGCTATTGCTACAAATAAACCCCAGCGACTTAAGACTGGTTTTGTGGTCCAGGGTCACATATATTTATCTATATATAATATATAAATCTTTCGGTCTTAAAAATCCTAATGATATTTTTCTTTTTAAATTGGATTGTCATGTTTTTTTTTTTTTAAACTTACTTAGCATTTCTTTAAAAATTAATACAATTAATTTGTGATTTAAATAAAAAAATGTAATTTTACTGTACAAGTAAAACTGTATATTTACTAATATACAATAATAGGACGTATGTAAGAAATTAATTATTGAGAATAATAAAAAAAAAAAAACAATAAACAATATATTTTATTACTTATTATTATGTATGTCTGAACATTTATGCAATACTTTCTTTCTTGTTTTCACTTCTTTGATTTTATGGGTGAAATATGAGCCGGATATGTATGAGATTCATTCAAAAATGTCTTTTTCCAAACACTCTGATTTAGCAGATTTTATGATGATTTCTTGACGAGAAAATGCATTAAATTCATCAAGTGAATTCAATCAAGAGATTCACAGTCCTCTCTTGATCTCTTCATGAAAAGTGAACTCTGTCACGTCTCTGTACGTCAGTGTGCCAAACCCTGTCAGCACTATCAGCATTTATCAGCTATTACATTCATTATATTTAAGTCTGATTATTCGTGGCGCTGCTTTATCTCTAAAGTGAAGTCAGCAGAATACATCAGACTAAGATACATGTGCTAAACACACACTAAACAGACACACACTGCAGTGGCAGAGGTTACTATGGGTCGTCAATCTGTCTGTGTTGTGTGACACGACTGGACCCGTCCTCAGTCAAACATTAGCACTGTTTACATTCAGATGGGTAACCTAAGGCCAAATATATCACAGGTAACTTTAGGTCAACTCATTTCAGCAGGGGTCAAAAAAGTTTTAGTTGCTGAAACAGCAGCAGGCGCAGAACCAACGACTTCAAACCCATCAGCATCCGTCAACGCGATCTGCACGCGCCTCTATTAACAGAATTCTTCTGTCTGTCTTTAGACATTTCACCAGGACTCTGATCGACTAAAACAGAGACGTCATGTCAACATATGACACGGGGAACGCAGCGGTGCGTCGCTCGAGCGGACGGACAGAAAGCCGGCGTCCCACAGAGAACGGCTCCGTCAGCCAGCGTGAGTCTGACCTCGTCCCGTCCCGACTTTATTCTGCTCCGTCACTGTAAATGATTACTGTATTTAGCGTTTCTGTCTGTCTGCAGATGACGCTCACACAGATACGAGTGATATAACACTGAGAAAGGAAGACGTTGAGGTGAGACACTTAGAAATATCATGTTACAGTAATTTAATTGCAGTTTTTATTCATCAGGGTGGTATTTGTTGCACTGCCTTTCATTTAAGATGATTTCAACGAAAAAAAAAATTAAAGTGTTTTACTTTTTTTTAAACTTTAAATTAGGGCTGTCAAATTAATCACGATTATGTGTGTGTAGTGTGTATATATATTATGTATATATAAATACACACACATACTTCTTTTTTTTAACATTTTTTATATGCATTTATATTTATACTTGTAATTAATTTAGATTATATATAAATATAAATATTTAATATCTAAATCTAACATTTTTTTACTTAATATAAACAAGTATGTGTTTATACTAATATTAATATTATGCATAATAAATATACACAGCACACACACATATAGTATGTAAAAAAAAACTTTTATTTTGGATGCGATTAATTGCAATTAATCATTTGACAGCCCTACTTTAAATCAGCTTAAATTAATTTAGTAAAATTACTTTAATATTTTTTTCATTTAAATCAGCTTAAAATAAAAAATTTATTTAATACATTTTTAAAATGTATTTTATTATTACAATTTATTTCAATCATTTTAAGCTGATTTAAATAAAAAAAGTATTAATGTAATAATTGAATAAAATTGTATGTATTGTTTAATTTAAGTCAGTGTAAATTTAGTTAAATTATTTCACATTTCTTTTTTTGTTTGAATCAGATTAATTGTCAAAAATACCCTAGTGTTGTATACATACTGCGATAAAAATAATATATACAACAATTTACCACCATTTTTGTATGAGACTGTGAATGTCAAAAATATCACAAAAATAATGGAAGACATGGAGGTGAGACACTTAGAAAAATCATTACACAGTATTTTAACTCCATTTGTTGCACTGCCTTTAATTTAAGATGATTTAAATGAAAAAGTATTTTTTTTTTCATTTAAACCGGCCTAATGAAAAAAATAAATGTATTTAGTACATTTTAAAAATGTATTACAAATATTAAAATGTATTTTATTATTTTATTACAGTCATTTTAAGCTAATTTAAATAAAAAAATGTATTAAAGAAATTTCATAAATTAATTTAAGCTAAATTTAAATAGAGTAAAATTATAATTTTTTCCTCATTTGAATCAGATTAATGTACAAAAATACCATGGTGTTGTATAAATACTGCACTAAAAATAATATATATATAATAATATAATCACCATTTTTGTATGAGACTGTGAATGTCAAAAAAATAAAATAATAATAATAATCTTTTGGTCTTACAAAATCACATTTTTAGATTGGATAATCAAAATTTTTAAACTTAGTTAACATTTCTTTAAAATTAATACAATTACTTTAATGCTTTAAAGAATAAAATCAGTCTAAAGTGGTTTGCCGGTCTCAGACTGACCAGTTAAAAATGTCAAAACCCTCTCAGACCACCACAGACCAGCTTGATGATGTGATTGACTGATGTGTTTGTGATCAGAGGATGAAAGCGGAGCTGATCCAAAACGTTCAGTCTCATCTGAATGATCTGCTGGAGCGAGCGCTGTCAGACTCCTTACAGTCGCTCTCCAGAAACACACAAACACACTCGGATCACACACGCACCCACGACAGGTGAGCACCGCTGTGATGTCACTTCCTGCTGGTCAGCTGGGCTCCTAAAGAGGGTTTTAATGTACGTCTGGTGCCTTTTGGTTTTCAGGCACAAACCGGATCAGGGGAAGGTGTTTGTGGCCCGATGCTCCCTGCTGGAGTGAGTATTAATACTGCCGTTTACTCACTGGGGACTCATTACTGGTTCAGTGGAGAGCAAACACCCTAGCAACCACATAGCAACCACCCAAAAGACTCATCTCACTATCCTACACTCATCTCATCTAATAGAACATAAAAATGTATTTATATAACAGATGCCTTTATCCAAAGTGACTTTGTATAAAATAAATAAATAGACACATACACACACACATACAAGACAAATACAAATGCACTAAATCGCAATAATTGTTGCAATTTAAACTAAAAAAAAAAAAAAAAAGTACCAAAAGACTTCAGAGCAATTATTCATGTATTTTGTAGTTGAATGATGCATTAATATTATGAATATTAATTCTACTGTATCATAATAATATTATTATTGTATAATCATATCTATAAATATTTAGAAATCTGATGAATTTGAATATTTAAACTTTTTACCAAGACTTCAAATTCAGAGTTTTTTATAATGCTAAATAAATATTATGAATATGAATTTTATTGTATAATTATATTCATATTTTTGTTCATTATAGCTACAAATCATCAGACATTTGAGGTACTGGAGTATTTAAAGCTTTGTTCCAATGCAACATTTGAAAATTGTTTTTTAATTATTTTTCATGTTAAATTAAATGATGAATGTTATTAATATTATTTTATCATTACAACTACAAATCATCAAAAATCTGATGAAGTTGGTTATTTAAAGATGTGGTGAAATTCAACAATTAAAAAAATGCCAAAAGACATCAAATTCAAACCTTGTTTAAGTTTTCATTTTTAATGCTAAATTAATATTATGAATATTATGAATATTATTCTATCATTATAGCAAGAAATAATCAGAAATATTATGAACTGAATTATTTAAAGCTTTGCTGCAATTCAGCATTTAAATATTTACCAAGACCTATATTTTTATATATATTTTAATGATACATTCATATTATTAATTTTAGTGATTTTATATTAATATTATCGTACCATTATAGCTACAAATCATCAGAAATCTGATTAATTGGACAATTTAAAGCATTGTTGCAATGCAACATAAAAAATACCAAAAATCTTTTTTTAAATTATTTTTTAATGATAAATTAAAATTATGAATGTTATTAATATTATTTTATCATTACAGCTACAAAACATCACAAATTTAATGAACTGGGATTTGTTGCAATTCAACATTTAAAAAAAAAATACCAAAATACTTCAAATTAAGAGCATTTTTTAAAAATGTTACATTCGTCATTATAGTTACAAATGTGACAAATCAGGCTATTTAAAGCTGCAAAACATCTTAAAGGACAAAGGTGAAAGGTCATAACTTCATAAATTCATAAAAATATTAAAGATGCTTCAGATATATTTTCCAGTGTCACAGCAATTCATCAAATTTCTGTATTTCACCAAATACAGCAAAGAAAATAACCTCAGTTGTTCATGTGTCTCTCTCCAGTGAGTTATTTGAGATCAGTCACATCAGGACCATCAATCACATGTTCATCGCCGCTCTCTTCCTGTTCATCATCAGCACTTTAGCAGTCGACTACATCGACCAGGGCAGGTGAGTGTGTGTGTGTGTGTGGATGAATAAAGCATTCAAATTATAACTTACAGACTGACTGTGTGTGTGTTTCAGGCTGGTTCTGGACTTCGATCTGTTCTACTACGCGTTTGGTCAGTTGGGGACGGTCGTATGGGCCTGGACGCTCATGTTCGTATACACTCTGCTCGGGCCGTATTACATTCTGAGCGTCTGGGCTTCACTGCACCACAGCTGCAGCTGGAGGACGTGCGTGTCCGCAGCCGCAGCGCTAACACTGTGTGCTGCTCAGATGAGCATGCTGGGAATATTTCCAGTCTACATCGTCCTGCATTATCAGCTGCCGCCCGCCTCACGATTCATCATCATATTAGAACAGGTACAATCAACACAGCACAGAAAACACACAGGCCTTCTAGTGTATTTTCAGTTCAGAAACACGTGATTTATTTACTTAATTTGGATAAAATTTGTAAAATATTTAGAAAATAAAATTGAGAAGTAATATGTATTTATTTATATGAAATTATTTATTATATATATTATTTATTATTTATAATATACAACTATTTAAAAATCTGTAATCTGAGGGTGCAAAAAAATCAAAATACTGAGAAAATGGCCTTTAAAGTTGTCCAAATTAAGTTCTTAGCAGTGCACATTACTAATCAGAAATGAAGTTTTGATATATTTACGGTAGGAAATTTACAAAATATCTTCATGGAACATGATCTTTACTTAATATCCTAATGATTTTTGGCATTAAAAGAAAAATCAATAATTTTGACCCCTACAATGTACTTTTGCCTATTGCTACAAATATACCCATGATACTTAAGACTGGTTTTGTGGTCCAGGATCACACATAATGAACGCAAATATATTTATAAATACACATATACATATAAATAAATATTAAAAAATATATATCACACACTTATAATTATTTATAATGTACTAAATATCATCTGCATTATTAAAACAAATTATTAAATTATTATTATATAAATTATTAATCATGTATATCTTTTTTGAATATAATGTATTAAATATCATCTGCATTATTAAAATAAATTATTAAATTATTATTATATAAATTATTAATCATGTATATCTTTTTTGAATATGATGTATTAAATATCATCTGCATTATTAAAATAAATTATCAATTAAATTATTATTATATAAATTATTAATAATATATCATATTTGAATATAATGTATTAAATCTGATCTGCATAATTAAATAAAATAAATTCTAACTTATTCGAATTAGTATTAGAATTATAATTTAATTATTCTAAATTATTATTATTTACTATATCTAACATACTTGAATGTCATTAACATATAATATAATTATCACGATTAATAATATTTAAATCAAATGAATAATCTATATCCATCTATGTGTCTGTATCTGAAATTCCATTATGTCATACAGTATGAAGATAGAGCTTATAAATTAACAGATAACGAAGTAGTTTTTATTAGGCTGTGCCAGATTTAAAGCAGAGGTTTGTGCCAGTGTTTATTTGGGTTCAGAGACCAAAGTCTGCTGCTTTTTGGCAAATTAAATAGGCTGCTGATTTATTGGCTGCATATCATTATAGAAAACAGTAAAACACAGATGTGCTCAAACAGAGGGTCAAAGGTCAGAGGTCAGCGGACTAACGGACAAAACGATCAGATATGTGTAGTTTGTGATGAACGTGTGTCCGTGTGCAAATCTGCCAAATCCTGCTTTTCCTCCCCAGATCAGATTTGTGATGAAGAGCTACTCGTTTATCCGTGAAACCATGCCAGCCGTTCTCAGAAACACACCGCAGAAGGGTAACGCTGATAAACACCACCGCCATTCTATATGCTATATCAACTCAAATACATTTGATTCTTCACATATTCATATGCCAGATTCAGGGAATATTTATGCTCCAACCCTGATCGTTTCTCACAGGTCAGTCTCTGCGATATCCATCCCTCTCCAGCTACTTGTACTTCCTGTTCTGCCCGACTCTGATCTATCGGGAGGTTTATCCGCGGTAAATGACATTTATTGTGACAAACGACTGTAATACGATGTGACAAACTTACAAATCAATAACTTCACTGTTTGTTGTTCTCTTTCAGAAACCCGAACATCAGGTGGGACTATGTGGGCATGAACTTTCTGAAGGTGGGATTGAGTAATCGCTCATGTAAACACATATCTGGGTCATACTTCACCCAAAAATGAAAACAAGAAAATTAACCCTTTAACTGTCACTCTTGAGCATAGACATGGAAATGCACTATCCAAAGTTAATTTTTTGAACGAAAACATTTTGTAATATGATTTTGATGAACAATTTCCATGGTAATGCAATGTCTGATTTTAAAATGTTTTTCAAAGGATTTTGAGATTTTAGGTTTTCAGTGATTATATAATTTGTTAAGATTTCTATTGCGTGAAGGGGAAAAAGGCAACAAAGAAAGTCTTTTGTGACAAAGGTCTGAACTCCTGTTGTGATGTAGATTTTTGAGGTGCACTCTTGACATAAATTACTTTTCATACATAATTTGTAACACAAAAGAGTGGTAAAATATCTATTTAAGAGTCTTAGACCTTCCCAGCGATATATAGTTTGTCACAATTAGGATTTCTTTGTAATATGGTGAAGTAAACTCTTTGGGACGGTGACAGTTAAAGGGTTAAAATATAAAGCAGCGTTCTGCATTGTAACAAAACGTTTGTATTAATTACACACATTCCCCCTCAACGCACAAGTTTTATACAGTAATAAAAATCCACTTTTTAACAAGATTTAATTTAGCATAAAAAATTACTACCATGAAATGCACTTACAATTATACTTCACTATTTTAAATATATATTTAACACAATTTCCACACTCTTCCAGCTGACATATCTATTACAAAAAATTCTCTTAGAGATCTGCAGATGATCTAGTATCACGGGTATATTTATAGCAAACGCCAAAAATACATTGCATGGGTCAAAATGATTGATTTTTCTTTTCATGCCAAAAATCATTAGGATATTAAGATCATGTTCGATGAAGATATTTTGTACACTTCCTACTGTAAATATATCAAATCTTAATTTTTGATTAGTAATATGCAATGCGAACAACTTCATTTGGACAACTTTAAAGGTGATTTTCTCAATATTTAGATTTTCTGCACCATCAGATTTCATTTTTTTAAATAGTTGTATACTGCCAAATATTTTCCTATCCTAACAAACCACACATCAATAGAAAGCTTATTTATTCAGAGTTCATAATGTATAAAGCTCAATTTCACAAAAATGTAACCTTATGACTGTTTTTGTGGTCCAGGGTCACATATATGAGTATAATCAGGTGTTTGATTGTCTAATCATACAGTAATACTCTCAGATCATGTATAAAATCATTAAATGAGCAGTGAAATAATCTGTGTACATTTCTTAAAAAAGAACATTTACAGAGTATATTTAAAATACAGAATATTCTATTTTATTCTATTCTATAGGGGTCATCGGATGCAAGCATTGCATGGCAGTGTATGTACAAATCTACTCTATAATGATAAAAATCCATGCAGTGGTTTTAATTAATCTGTAAAATTAATATTCGCTTTTGCAAATTGAGCCGTTCTCAGACGTCACACCCACACGATAGCGTCTTACTTCAGATCAGCTGTAACAGTCCGACCTCCATTGTTTTGATGCCGGAGCAGGGATGTGAGTTAGACAAGAATATCTCAGATTGAGTGATTGAGGTGTTGTGTTGCTGGATGTAATAATGAACATAGTGGTCGTCATTTACTCCCGACATCTGAGCCGCTGAAGATGCAGTGGATTACGTTTGTTTGTGAAGGGAATGCACCTCCCGATCTACATATATCCGTCTATGTTCACACGAATCATTCGTGATCCAGCTTCACCTACAGCAGAAGTGAGTATAAGGGTTTTTTTAATGAATCTCTGCAATCACCTTCCCTAATAACGTGCTAGTTAGGAAGTTTTGCGGCTAAAGTAAACAATCTCTCAGAGCAGCAGAGAGAAGAGAGGGGCGGGGCGAGCAGTGCTCATTTGCATTTAAAGGAACAATCCATCAGAATGGGATGATTTTTGCAGAGCTCATTTTGACAAGGTTAAAAGGGTGTTGTTTTACACAACCATTGGGAATTTTTAAACAAAGTATAGAATCATATGAAGAGTTCAGATGCAAAACCAGCTAAAAGCCATCTCGGTCAAAAATGAGATAATGATACTGAGTGAATGCTCGACACATATTATACGTCCATCAAATAGAGTTTTCATCAAACTCGCTAAAATACCAGCCTCAGCCCAATCAGAAGTACCGGTACTTACATAGAAACCTATACATCTGAGCTTGAAAAAATGCATTTTTTAAAGAAAGACGTCAGATGGATTTAGCTGGTTTTGCATCTAAACTCCTCATATCAACTTGGACATCCGATGACCCCTTTAAGGGAAGTTATGTTACAAAACAACACATACTGTCAGTTCTAAACAAAGACTTAATTGTATGAGATTCACCCGCCTTAAATCCATTGTTCTTGTGTTCCTCACAGATCTTGGCCTGTCTGTTCTATCTGTACTTCATCCTGGTGCGTTTGTGCATCCCTGTGTTCAGGAACAAGAACAACCAGCCGTTCAGCACACGGACATTCATCCTGGCGATCTTCCATGCCGCTTTTCCAGGTACACCGCACTGTTTTGCATACACAGCAATAGGTTATATTTCATATTTCACGCACTGACTTTATATCTCTGTTCAAAGTCACGACTTTTTATTTTACCTGATAAAATTAATAGTATTTATTTTTAAATTATTTAGTATTTCTCAGGCAGTCTGTGTGATTTAAGACCGTTTTCTGTCACGTTTAGGGATGCTCATGTTAATTTTGGGTTTCTACGGGTTTCTGCACTGCTGGCTCAATGCTTTTGCTGAGATGTTGCGTTTCGCTGACCGGATGTTTTACAAAGTAAGTGAAAGTCTTATTCGTTTAAAGAAATCGTTCTGCCAAAAATGACACATTTTCTGAAAATTTACTCACCTTCACGTCATCCAAGATTAGGATGAGTTTGTTTCCTTATCAGATTTGTAGAAATGTGTCATTTGATCACTGTCTCACCAATGGATGCGAATGGGTGCCGTCAGAATGAGAGTCCAAACAGCTGATAAAAACATCACAATAATCCACAAGTAATCCACAGCACTCCAGTCCATCAGTTCACATCTTGAGAAGACAAAAGATAACTAAATTCCGACTCCATAATCCATTATAACGCTTCCTCCGAGGAAAAATCTGGTCTGAATCAGGAGAGAAATCTGCACCGTTTACAAGCCAAAACAGCTCTAAAAGGGTAAGGTTGATTGATTACATTGATAATTGCAAACATCATTTGTATTACCAGTTTTCTAGAAAGTTAGGTTTAAATATGCAAATGAGCTATTTGATGAAATATGTGCTAATTTGCATACATTTCTAGTACAGAAATAGAAGTCAGTTTCAAAATTCTTGTTTAATTTTTTTTTTTTTTTTGTTACATATTTCAGTCAAAAAAATTACAGAGGGAATTTTGGGCATCTTATTTTGTCACTCCTTAATTCAGAAAAGACTTAAGACTTAAGACAGAAAACAATATATTTTCACATTTTCTGGGGGAATAAAATGTTGTATAAAATCAAGCAAATTATATATGAACAAATCCCTCTGTTAAAACCTTCAGGGTATAAATGGGAAAATGTAAAAGTTTGGTGTGTGTAAATGTTACTGAAGTGGTGATTTATGTGTAGGAGAAAAAACTTGTTTAAATGAGAATCGAAAAACAGCCTTTAAAAATACATATTGTAGTTAAAGGGCTACAAAAGAACCACTGAACAGTGTCTTTTTGATGCTTTCTTTACACTAGAAAAAACACTTCATGAAAAACTAAAAAGCCCAAAATCTCAAACTTGACAGGTGTATAAAAAAGCGTTTTTGATGGACTGGAGTGCTGTGGATTACTTGTGAATTATTCTGATGTTTTAATCAGCTGTTTAGATGTTCATTCTGACGGCACCCATTCACTGCAGAGGATCCATTGGCGAGCAAGTGATGGAATGCTGCATTTTTCTAAATCTAATGAACAAACCAAGTCATCTACATATTGGATGGTCTGAAAATCTTCATTTTTGGGTGATCTATTGCTTTAAAGCCAGTGGTTTGTGCACTAATATATAAAACAACCTGAAGCATTTTAACAGTATATTATGTCATTACTTTAAAAGGACTGGTGGAACTCGACGTCCTTCGCTAATTACTATCGCACATGGAACATCGTCGTACACGACTGGCTTTATTACTACTGCTACAGAGACTTCCTCCGGGTGAGGACGGACACTCCTGATTCTCATGTGTGAAATCCATGTCATGTTTTACTAATCCTGACATGAAATCCTCTCGATTCCTCAGCTGACGGGTCATAAGCTCCGATCGGTGGCCACGCTGTCTGTTTTTGCCGTGTCTGCATTTGTTCATGAATATACCTTTACCATGGGCTTCGGATTCTTCTACCCCGTGATGTTCTGCACATTCGCGGGCATCGGTGGTAAGAAAGCAAGAGATCCTGCTGTAAAACATACAAATTAGCATTATTAAAAACTGCACAATGAATGTAATTACAAAAACATTCAAAACAAATCATGCACAGTTTACAAAGCACATTTTATGAATTTGCTCTGTAAACTCCATCTCCAGTTTTTGAAGTTTTTAGTAAAGTTTGTAACTTACAGATATACATACAAAGAAAGAGTGAGAAAGTTTAGTTGCATTGACAAATAAAATTAAATGTATTAAAATTGAAATTTTAATAAAAGTTTAAAAGCATTTATTTATTAATTTATTATTATACATTTATTAATTATATTTTAGATTATAATTTTTAATTATTTAAAATTATTATTATTATTATTTTGAAGTCATTACATTACATTTCCTTTCTATACAAATAAATAAATAAATACATGCATTTATTTTTAGGGCCAAAATCGTAAAGCAGCAAGGCATGTATTTATTAATTTATAATAACAATAACAATAATAATAATAATAATAATAATAATAATAATATTATGTGTGTGTATATATATATATATATATATAGAGAGAGAGAGAGAGAGAGAGAGAGAGAGAAATTTTAGTTAGTGCATTAACTAACAAATAAAACTAATATTGCAAATGTATAAAAAAAGTTTAAAAGTTTTTTTTTATTGTATTTTCTGATTATAATTTTTAATTATTCAAAATTATTATTATTTTGAAGTCATTACAGTGCATATTACAGTATATATAAAACCAATATACTATATATAAAATGGATTAACAAATAAAATTGATAATGCAAATTTATTACAATTGCAATTTTAATACAAGTTTATAAACATTTATTTATTTATTATATTTTGTGATTATTTTTTTTAATTATTTAAAATTATTATTATTATTTTGAAGTCATTACAGTGCATTCTAGGATTTCCTTTCTATAAAACTAAATAAATAAATACATACATTTACTTTTAGGGCCAAAATCTTAAAGCAGCAAGGCATGTATTTATTAATTTATAATAAATATAATAAATAATTTAATAACATAAATCATAGATAAATATAATAAATAATTCTAATAAATAATTTCAAACAAACATGCTTGCTGCCTTAGGATTTTGGCTATCATAAAGTATATAGACAGCGTCGTGTTGCCTAAGGAGAGCACCTGTGATGACTGATTAGGGTTTTGGAACAGAGATAATGATTGGACAGTAATGCATTGACTGTTTTTCACCTTTCCAGTGGTGTTCAACTTCGCCTTGAACGACAAGCGCAAGAGCCCAGTGTGTAACATCATCATGTGGACAAGTCTGTTCATTGGTCAGGGCATCCATGTGTGTCTGTACTGTCTGGAGTGGTACGCCCAGATCCAGTGCCCGCGCACAGGGGTAAAAACACTCATGCTTCAGCTCTGTGATTAACATGGATCACTGTTTGGACACGAAAGCTCAGAGTGCAGATGTTGCTCAGAGACTGTGATGATTAAGTTCAGCCCAGGATTAGGTTACAAGAGCAGCAAAGCCAGCTGAAGAACACACTGACAGATGGTGTAAGATGTGCTTACGGCTCCCAAATACAGCAGAACGCAGGAAAACTGAAGCAGTGCATTGCATTTCACTGGCATCTGTGGCTTAAAATGATAAAAGCTTGTTTCTGCCACAGGTTAAAAAATAAAAAAGGGAATTGCAACTTTTTATCTCACAATTCAGACACAGTTCTCTTGCACTTCTGAGACATGCAATTCTCAGAATTATGAGATTAAACTCAGAACAGTGAGATATACATGCAGATATAAATCACAATTCTGAGAGAAAAAGATACAAACCTGCAGTTGCGAGAAAACAAGCAGAACTGAGAGATACAACTGTAAAATTGCAAGATATAAACTTGCAATTCTGAGATAAGGTAATTGAGTGAGTTGCAATTAACTTTTTTAATATTATATATATATATATATATATATATATATATATACACTACCGTTCAAAAGTTTGGGGTCAGTACATTTTTATTGTTTCTTTTTTTTTTTTTTTAAAGAAATTAATACTTTTATTCACCAAGGATGTATTAAGTTGATAATTAAAAGTTTATTAAAAGTTAATAATAAATAATTTACATTGTTATAAAATATTTATATTTTGAATAAACACTGTACTTTTTAAACTTGTTATTCATGAAAGAATCCTGAAAAAAAAAAATTACAGGTTCCAAAAAATATTTGGCAGCACAACTGTTGATATTATCCAACATTGATCATTCTAATAATAAATCCGCATATTAGAATGATTTCTGAAGGATCATGTGACACTTAAGACTGGAGTAACAGCTGATAAAAATTCAGCTTTTCATCACAGGAATTAATTCTATTTTAAAGTATGTTAAAATAAAAAACATTATTTTATATTGTAAAAACATTTTGCAATATTACTGGTTTTTTTCTATATTTTTAATCAAATAAATGCAGCCTTGATGAGCATAAGAAACTACTTTAAAGACTATTACAAGTCTTACTGACCCCAAACTTTTGAACGGTAGTGTATATATATATATATATATATATATATATATATATATATATATATATATAAAAATTGTTAGTTATATTTATTTATTTATTTATTTATATTCCGTGGCAGAAAAAAAACAAAAACAGAATTGCACAATATAAACTTAGAATGAACAAAATTCATAATTGTGAGATATAAAGTCTAAATTACATGGTGTGAAAAAAAAATCAATGGCCAAACAACGACAAAAACAAAATTGCTTGTGAAAAAGAAAGATTTCGGAGTTTATATCTCTAATTCTGACTTTTTGCAATTCACAATTCTGAAAAATTGAGTTGTGAATTGCAAAAAAGTCTTTAAAAAAGTCACAATTATTTTTCCTCTTGATGTGGAAACATAAAAAAGGATTTTTGTCAACTATAAAATATATTTAGGAGCACATATATCAATAAAAAGTAAGGGTTAAAAAAGGCTTAAAAAGTCTTAAATTAATTTTTAAAATTTATTGTCATAAAAAGGTTTAAATATCTTAAATGGTATAACAAAAAGTCTTCATTTTAAGGGGTCTTAAATTTAAGGGCAGAAAACAGGAATCATGATATAGCTTAATGTGATTATTAAACTGCAAAAGGCAATGATTTAATGGAAAAAAAATGTAAGTGCTACACATTTCAAAGAAAAAACGCATCGGTCAATAAATACAGAGCATTCATGCCCAACCTTTGCTTATGATCTGCTGTTGATGAATTATGACAAGGTTTACTTTATGGTGTTTATATTGCAATATGTTTTAGTTTTAAGAATGACCATTTTAATCAGTCTCATCTGTTTGAACAAGCAGCTGGAAATAGTAAAGACACTTCAAAATAAGAGACTCAGCGAATTATGGGTTTGTTTATGCCACATTACGCAGAACTATTTTTTCTGTTTATTATTGGTACTTCAGCTACACACTATCTGCCATTTAATTCAATTTTAAAAATATAGATATGGCTTAATTTATTATATTCTGATATACAATCTGTACAATCAGAAAATAAAATCTAATTCTAAATTGTAAATATAAAATCTGTACAACCAGAAACTTGTTTATTTAAATATAGATAAATAAATAGTATTTTTAAATATACTAGTAAATTTCAGTAATAAATTGCTAAGAATCTGCATATAATGCATTTAAACAATTTTGAAGTAGAAGAACTGAAACAGTGTTTTCTTGTAAAACGCACTTCAATAATATTTGTTTTATTTAAAAATTTAACCTCGTTATTACCGGTATGTGGTTATAAGGTAAAATACATCTGCCTTTTAATTCAATGTTTGAAATATAATTAATTGCATAATTATTAAACACAGACTCTCAAGGCCTGTAAAGACAGGAGCATAAAATTATGAAATAACAGAAATAGAAAATATAAAAACATCAGCTGAAAAGTAAAAAGAAAGAAATAAAAAACTAAAACAATCTCCACTTGGTGGCACTGCAGTATCAGTTTGAGTATATGATAAAATGGGTCATTTTTGGGTAAACAGTCCCTTTAAGAACAAGCATTTCTTCTTGCAGATGTTTCACATGCGCTGAACAAACACCAACAGAGTTGATTTTCTATGCAATAATGCTGTAAATCATATTTAATATGCATAAGCTCATATTTTCATGCATTTTCTCCAAACAGACGAGTTTCTGGGAGCTGGTGACGCCGCGCTCATGGACGTGCAGCTACCAGTGACATCTGCACCGAGCACAAACCACATCCGCTCTTCATCATCATCATCATCATCATCATCATCATCATCAGTATCTGCTATTGCTCATGGGTCAGCCATCACACATTATGAAATACATTACATAACACACTTAATGACTTCTGGAAGCACATCAGCCTCTCTGTAAATGCTTTTTTACTTTAACTAAATGTTGATTTGAACTTAATGACTGTATATATTTTAAGTATTGTGATAATGCACATTATTAAAAGTTATAAATGCTTTTACATTGGTAAAATGGTGGTGATTAAAGCTTAAAAACATGGTAAATGCACCCCAGCAAACAGTGTACTAGAAACAGAATCTATCTCTATATAGTGCTTCAAAATGTAAAGCTTTCAGGCAAACTGAATTTTGTTTTGAAGGCAAAATGACTCTGATCTACACTGTAAATGATTTTTCAAAGTGTGCGTGCGTCTAATGTGCAGACGCTTTCATCTCTGGTTTGCTGTTGCTATCCTATACTGTCATTTAGCGGAAGTTTTTATACAAAGCAACTCACGAATGAGGAATTGAACAAAGAGCAATTTAACACCCAAGAACGATGAAACCTGCCATGATGAAAAGACGAGTTTCAAGAATAAACCAGAAGCAGAAGCGTAAATGCAGAAAAGGGCAGAAAAGGAAAACAAAAGAGGAGAAGTATATTTCTGAAAAGCATTTATTTCTAGGAAGTGTCTTTGAATGTGGTTTAAGCACAGGAGGAAGAAGTGCTTCTTGTTTCTCAGGAATGTCGTGTTTTGAGACGCGGGTATTTAAGAGAAGCCGTTTAAAAAGAAATACGTTTTTGTGCAACCTTGGAGGTAAATGACAAAAATGTAAATGTTTCTCAAGTTGACTTTGGCAGTCGTTACGGAGAGGTTGCCAAAGTAACAAGGTCACCGCTGCATTAGAATACTATGCAAATGTAAGGGGCCATTCACACACACACACACACGTTTGTTTTTTGTGAATTGTGGGGACTTTCCATAGACTTCTATAGTTTTTATACTGACCAAACGATATTGTCTATCCCCTAACCCAACCCTAACCCTAAACCTAGCCCTTACAGAAAACATGCTTGCATCGTTACATTTTCAAATAAACACCATTTACTATTTTTAATAATTTTTTAACATTGTGGGGACCGCAGGCCGGTTTTTGAGCAACACTTACAGTGCGATCGACCAGTTCCATATAGAAATACAAAACCTGTGCTAATTGGAAGAAAACAAGTTGCTATATAAAGATTGAATGGTAACACTTTACTTAAAGCCTTTATGTATAATGCATTATATAAGTAGTTGTAATGATGCATTAATTATGCCTTGTAATGCACCATTCAATGCATCATATGATCTCATGCAACCACATATTTAATACATTATGACACTCATCTATTCATTGTTACATCTTTAGAAATTCTAATGCACGAAAACACGACAAACCTTTAAATATTATAATGCATTTTAACCTTTGTTATAATTATTTATGAAAAGATATAATGGATTACAATGCACGTTACGAATACCTTTATAATGCATTATGCATAAAGACTTTACGTAAACTGTTACTGATTTAACACAAGATTTGGTCATAATATAGCGTAAAAATTCGTTTTACAAGCAATTTTTAAAAGGTCTGTTATTTAGGTAAAAAAATTCAAGCTCAACTTAAAAAAAATTGTATCCCCATTCTCATGTTTCAAAGTAAACGCATTCTGTATGAATGCAAAACCCACAGCATAGATTTTCTGCACAATAATGTTAAGATTCTTAGCGGTGCGTTACTGTGTGCCAAATAACAATCTGACATATCGTCTCAGTACGTGTTTTATTCAGGAACCTCAAGCACCATCAACACAAAATTGAAGCAGACAACAAAACCACTGACTACAAAACCTCACACGACGCAGCGCAAGAACATACAGTGTTACAAAACTGCATTACTGCATATTATATAATGCACATTAAAAAAAGGTAAGACAACAAATGTTGAGCGTGACGGCTTCCAACGAAACATTTTGTCTTGTTAATTTGCTCTCAATCACAACTCTGAGCCAAATTCAAACAATCAGAGTGAACAGCAGAAGTGATTGATCGCGTCTTGTTAGTCGGGATTGACAACATACAATTCTTGAGCATTTCATGCACAGTGTCACATGATCCTTCAGAAATAATTTAATATGCTGATTTATGATTTATTATCAATGTTGAAAACAGTTGTGCTGCTTAATATTTTGGAACCGGTGATGTTTTTTTTTCAGGATTCTTTAATCAATAAAAGGATAAAAAGAACAGCATTTATTTAAAAGAGAAAGGTTTTTTAACAATATACACTGCTGTTCAAAAGTTTGGGTGGGGTCAGTACATTTTTATTCTTTCTTTTTTTGAAAGAAATTAATACTTTTATTCACCAATAAAAAATGATAGTATAGATTTACACTGTTAGAAAAGATTTATATTTTGAATAAATGCTGCTCTTTTTAACTTCTTGTTCAAAGAATCCTGAAAAAAAGAATCACAGGTTCCAAAAATATATTTGGCAGCACAACTGTTTCCAACATTAATTCTAATAATAAATCAGAATATAAGAATGATTTCTGAAACATCGTGTGAGTAACAGCTGATGAAAATTCAGCTTTGCATCACGGAAATAAATTATACTTTAAAGTATATTAAAATAAAAACCATTATTTTATATTGTAGTAACATTTTGCAATTTTTTTTGTATTTTGATCAAATAAATACAGCCTTGGTGAAGACAAGAGACTTGGACTTACTGATCCCAAACTTTGTTGGGCAATTAAAATAATCACAACTGAGGAAAGAGAACATGATGGCTACTACCCGAAACACTTGAGTGTGACACGAGAAATTCAGACCATAAACAAGAGGATTAATATCCAGAGAATATTCTGCTACTCTCAGCGACTGTCACTCGGCGTTCAGTCACGTGGCGTAAGAGGATAAATCAGATCTCTGCATCTGAACGCTGTAAATAAGTACAGAATCACGGAATCCCTTTTTTCCATGTTAACGTGGCTTTCACATTAGTACAATCCCACAGAGAAGCGACTGCAGAAACATCATAATCGCAATGATTCAAAGGATCAACAAGCAAAATCTCTCATCCATCTAAACTACCGTCTGCCATAGGAAATAAACCAGTAATAACAGTGCATTTATCATCCATTGCTTCAAAACACACTATTTTATCAGATGGGTTGCTTGAAACAGATGGTTTCTGTTTTAAAAAGCTGATTTCTGAAGCAAACTAAGATTGTATTAAGTGCATTGCACCATCTCCAGCTTAATTAACAAATATTAATAAATGGTGGAATGTAACTATGCCTTCAGAAAAGGCACAACGGGGTAAGTGGGTTATGTTTCTAAAAATATAATTTTTTCCAAATTCAGTATATAAAAAAAATTCAGCACAGGTTTGAGCATTTTATGACGTGTTCTTCTAATAAAAGCGATCAAAATATGAGATACTGATTGAAGAGGAGACATTTGCTGGTCCCTGGTAGAGAATAGCACAATATTTTCATCTGGAAACACGAATTAATTGTTGGAATCAATATTTACACACAGGGGACACAAAAGGCACCTGTTTTGTAGAACAACCAGATGCACAAAACTGTAAAATTACAGTAAAAAACAGGTTTTAACATTAGGATGATTTTCAAACATACAAGATTTGGTCCTCGTCCCACTCTGGTTCTGTAAGTGCAGTGGGAAATCCTGGTAAACGTTACTAATAAACGTCTTGAACTGCATTTCAAGTAGATTCTTGACTCAAAGCTTCAGTCGTGTTTATGTGAGAAACTTCATTTGTCTTTACAAGAGGAGCTGTCACAAGGGAACTTCTCTCCTCTCAGTTCTGTGTCTTTTTAAGGTAAAGTGGCTTTGTTTCAATAAAATAAAGTGGTTGTTTGGTTCTCTAGGTACCATTTAGGAAACATGCTAAAATGCCTGAACTTCTCACAACTTATTTAGACCTTGTTACTTAGTGGTTCTGATCACATGCTACTCATATTTTTAGTTATTTGTCATATTTACTGTATTGAAAGTGAACAAAAAAACATGTCATGAAATGCCTGGAGCATATTTCACCTCTAAATAAAAAAAAGAGACAAAGTTTTTTCATCCACAATTTTCATTACTGTAATGCAAAAAAAGCAAATTTTCAATACTATTTTTTATTTTAAATATATATATATATATTTTTTTTTAATTAGTACAACAATTGCAACAATTGTAGTATTTGTATTTTTATACATTATATGATGCATTACTGAAAATTAAAAAACAAACCTTGGCATTTGGGTTGTAAACTTAACTTAAAATTTTCAAAAAAATATGCCAAATGTGCAAAAAAAAAATAAAATAAAATGATATATATAGTTTTATTTTAATATTATTTTTTCATTACTGTAATGCAAAAAAAGTTCATTTTCAGTACTATTTTTAATAAAAAAAAAAACAGTATATTTGCGTGCTTAATTTTCATAAACATATGATGCCAAATGGAGGAAAAAAATAAAAAATAAATAAAAATAAAACAATACATATTTACAACACACACGCAGATATACATGCATATATCTATATCTATCTATCTATCTATCTATCTATATATATATATATATATATTTAAACTTAGATTTATAATATATCATTTGATAATTTATTAGGTACAATTAGTACAACAATTAGCACTTGCTGTACTGAATTAAGTATTGACTTTAGTATTGAGTCCTGAATTTTGCCACTTGGGTTGAAAATTTGCTTTTAAAGAAAATATTCTGCACACTGAGTAAAAAAAAAAAACCCTGATGCAAAATATTTTTTCTTCTAATTTTGGGGTAAAATATGGCCCAGACATTTCTTTGTTTAATTCACCATTTGCAATGCAGAACATGAGAAAGAACTAACTATATGAACATGTCACTGTGAAACAAACGTGACTAGAGAACAATTTGCTCAGGAACTGCTCAAGATATTCAATGCATTTCATTCTAATACAAAAATATGAAAAATAAAAAAACTATGGCATATCGTAAAGTGCCGTAAAAGTGTTTTATACCAACAAGTACTCTATTAATCTTACACTGCATTACAAGCACATTTCATAGCAGTGCGTCTGCTGTAAAACAGCGAGTGATTTCAGTGCTGGACATCTGTGGATTGATTATTAGTGGTTCTGCTAGATCTCCACAACAAATCAGCACCGAGGCTCTAGTTTAAACAGAGGGGGTGATTTATATCCACCATGTGACGTCCTTCATTCACTCTGTGCAATTGCACACAGAAATTAATATTCAGCTTAGTGGAGTGGATAGAAACACTGCAAATCACAATGTCACAGCTTGAAGTGAATCTATGTGCGTTTGTGTATATGCAACTGTTAGCATCCACGTATGGATTAATATAACGTGACGATTCAGTACCTTTTCAATATCGCTCCTTCCTAATTGTGAGTGCACATTATGTCAAGACCGACAAAATATCTTAAACCTGTTCAAAACCCGTTTTTCTTCTTTGCTCTATTCAAGTTATTGAATGTTTTTCCATTTAGGTCTCTCTCATACTTCCTACTTCCTTATGCGGGATCGCTGTCTAGCCAGTCTGTTCATGAAGCAGCAGGTCACAGTGGCGATAATCAATATGCCCACGAACAGAGCCGACGACACGCCGATCACAAGCGGTAAGAGCAGCAGATCAGCAACTGGGGAAAAAACATATCAATGAGTCAGTTTAACACCAGATAACACTATAGGTAACTATACTTTCTGTGTGATCACAAGATTTTTTTAACAGCAAAAAAAAAAGAAGAAGCCATGGTTTTCAAACTAGGATCAACAAAAAAAATATATATATATATATATATATATATAATTTGTTAAGTTTTATTTAAATAATTAAATAAAACTTTTTAATATTATTTATACTTAAAAACAATATACAAAATAATAATAAAAAATATTTTTTACTTAAATATTATTAAGTAAAATATAATTATTAAAGTAAAGATGACTTTTTCTTGAAAAAAAATGTAGTATTTATAAAATACAAAAACTATTCTAAAAAAAAAAAAATATATATATATATATATATATATATATATATATATATATATATATATATATATATAATTACTAATTTAGATTAAGTAAGTTTAATTTAGATTAAGTAGTAGTTATTTTTTATGTTAAAAAAACATTATATATACACACAATATTATTTTAACAAATTAGTTTCATAAATGTAAATTAATAAATAATTTTTTAATCTAAAATTTTTACTTTTATGAAACTAATGTTAAAATAATATTGTGTATATATATAATGTTTTTATTTTACATAAAAAATAACTGTTACTTAATCTAAAATACTGTGTCAGCTTAATAACAGTAAATATTGTCCAGATAATATTAACAAATTACTTTCTCAATAAAAGAAAATTAATTAATTACTAAATAATAAAACTTGAATCAATTTAATAAAAGTCCATTTAAACTTAAAAACAACAAAACTTATTTTGTTGCCTTTACAATGTTTTCCTTACACAGTATGTCATATATATACATATATACATATATATGTATATACATATACATATACATACACACACACACACACATACACATATACATACACCTTTTTTGTATGTACAAAATTTAAAAGTCATATTTATGGGTCCTTGAGATCAAAATATTTAAAAAGCTCTGGCTAGGAAACTAAACACTGTCAGACAGGTTATTCCTGTACAGAAACAGTCTTCAGTCTATGATCATAGCTCACCTCGTGCATACAGGTACAGTTGTACGGTCACTGACTCTGCTTTAGCGCCGGTGTTGTACCATCCGCCACGTGGATCCTGTGACCAAACCTCCGCTCGACACTGATAATGTCCCTTATCCTCCTCAACGGCCGAGAAGATCCTTAACCTGTAGGAGCGTTCAGACATGCGGTCCACGCTCAAATCGCTGCCGTTGCTGTAGATGCGTGTGAGGCCGTCGTAGGTCAGAGTCGCGAGGAGGCGACTTCCTGTGCTCTCCTCAGAAAGCGTACCGTCTTTCTTCACCGGGTCGTCCGGCTTGTGAAGCCACTGCACCTCCACTTGCGAAGCACCCGTGGTTTGCACAGACACGTTGCAGAACAAGGTGACGGTGCTGCCGCGCTTCAGGAGCGGTCGGCGGGGTAAATCAACGCTGGCAGATACACGGACCTCTGAACAGACACACAAACACACACACTACGTCAGTAAACACTCAGCATACCATCTGGGACATACTTCATTCTAAAATCAAACTGAAAAAAAAGCTAAATAATGACTTATTTATTAAATTATTAAGAGTTTGGGATATTAATTAGATCTATGTGAAAATGTATGTATTAATATTTTCAGCATTTTAAAGGTGCTCTACACTACTATGTAAAAGTTTGGGGTCTTTTCTGCTCACAACAGTATTTATTTAAACAAAAGTGCAGTAAAATTGTGAAATAATATTACAATGTCACATAGCTGTTTTCTATGTGAATATATGTTGAAATGTATTTTTTTCTTCTGTGATCAAAGCTGAATTTTCAGCATCATTACTCCAGTCTTCAGTGTCACATGATCCTTCAGAAATCATTCTAATATGCTGATTTGCTGCTTAACAAACATTTATGATTATTATCAATGTTGAAAACAGTTGTGCTGCACAATATTTCTGTGGAAACCGTGATGGATTTTATTTTTCTTGTTTCACAGATGAATAGAAGTTCAAAAGAACAGCATTTATTTAAAATAGAAATATTTTGTTACATTATAAATGCATTTACTGTCACTTTTGATCAATTGAATGCATCCTCGATGAATAAAAGTATTCAGTCCCTTCAAAAAAAAAAAAAACTTTAGTTTAAAAATGAAGTAAAATAGAGTACATGTCTAGTTAAAAAAATTATAAAGAATGTTTTCCACACATTCACTTCAGTAAACGTGACATGTTTAGGGACCTTCTGTTTTATTGTTACCAAATTCTGTTTAAGCATGTCTAATTATTTGAAAGCATAAAAACAACTTATTTTTACAATATTAATTTTTTTCTGGTCATCAAATGAAGCCATAAAATATTAATTTAATTGATCTTTTAATCAAATGAAAATTAAACAAACTTTACTTTTTGGCAAACAAAGTTACTATTAAAATTAAAACATGAAAGAAATATTGTGTGATTATTCCTTAATAAAATAAAGTTTTACCAATTTTAATAATAACAGTACTAGTAGTATGTACATCCTACTAAACAATAATGTCTTCAAGTTCTTCAAAGTCTTCAAGAAATGGTAAAATGCTCATTAAGACGTCAGAGTAGTTCTAGAAATGTTGTTTATGTATTTATGTCATTTGGTGAGACAGCAGACACTGTAATCACTGCGAGTGTCACATGCACTTCAGTATGTCTGTAGTAAACATGGAGACACGAGTGTAAAAATGGAGACACACAGAACATGAGTGATTCATATTTAAAGGATTTAGTCTTTTTGCTCTTTTATTTAGTCTTGTTGCCTAATTTTTAGAGATACTAGTCCAAACCGCGATTTGATTCAAGTGTAATGACCTACTTCTGATTAATTCATCCAAACAAATGTGACAAATTCCGTGACATTCCACGTTATACAGTAAATTCCGTTTTTATGACTTGGATTCCGTCAATGGTTTCCGCATCGCAGAAATCATAGGCCCCAAAACTTAATAGAGTTTTGAATCAATTTACTAAATTGGCCAGTTCAAAATGATTCTAGAAAATGACACAATGGCCTCATAAACAGTGCATCCAAAATCATCACACTCATAATGTCACCTAACGAATGAATTGTTATTGACATTATTTTCATGATTAGAAATGGGCTCAAAAACATGCAAAACATTTTCTCACGCACCTTTAGTCTTCAGGCTAACAGTGACCCAGTCTGATCTCTGCGTTATCGTGGCGGGACTCGTCGGTCCTGGCGTTTTCCTCCCGGCGTAGACGCTCACGGCGCAGCGGTAGAGTCCGGCGTCAGCAGGGTAAACGGAGAACAGGCGCAGAGAGAACCTCCCGTCGGCCTCCTTCTCCATGCTGCCGCCTCCCGCCCTGCTGACGTCATCACCCCAGGCCACCACGCCGTCGGGAGACACGCGCGCCACCTCCACCTCCACGCCGCCCGCCGGCCCACGCCTCATCCACTGCACCAGCAGCGCCGAGCGGTTCCACGCGCCTACGCCGGACACCTGACAGGTGAGGGTGAGCGGAGCGCCGGGCTGCAGAGAGACGTCACCAACCGGTACAGAATGTACAGTCAGCGTGTCCGCTGGTGAGGAGACAGAAAACACACAGACTGGTTATTAAATCCAGAGCTTTAAATAAAGACTAACCAAACTGTAGAGAGAGTGTAAATAAGAGATTGATTGTGCAGTGTAGAGAGCTTTGTCGACTATAATAGTACTTTGCGCGATCGCAATATACTAAGATGAGTGACAGCAGGTTTTTTGGTTATTAATTAGAAGGTGGTTCTGAAATTTTGAGGAGCACAAGAGCATCTAAAACGACAAGTAAATGTAGAGCCCTGAAATAAGAGAGGTTGTTTCTAACCAAGCGGTTGAACGGTGAGATTCCCGAGCTCCATTGTCCTCTGTGCGATGCGTTCCCATTTGCCATCCGGATCTCTGATCCACTGCGCAGCCTCGCAGAAATACGACCCAGAATCCTCCGGTGCCAGAGCGCTCATCTTCAGCACGTACAGATCCCGGCCTCCGTCCCCCTTCCGCTTTTCCACAGCGATCTCTCCATCCCGGTATCTCTTTCCGTAGGCGCCGCTGTGGCCCGGCGTCACACGCAGTTCGCGGTCGATGGCGATGATCTCTCTCAGGTTGTGACCCAGAGACTCCGCCCCTCTGCTGCTCCGCACGCCGAACGTGACGGACACATGAGTGTGCTGATCTGATTGGACAGATGTGGCGCACGTCAGCTGAAGCTCAGTGCCTTCGATTACAGGCTGGCCGCTCAGAATGCGAGTGTGTGTTATGAGCAGCGTGTCTGGAATCACTACGGGAATAAAGGACAAAATGCTTTTGATTTATATTTATATAAAAGAATATTTCAAAAACATTCAGAAAAATTTACTTTTTGACCATTTAATGACATGACTCAAATTTTAAACAGTAAAACCCCAAGAAAAAGTCATAATATGCATAATAAAAAAAAAAAAAAAACATAGTTGTAAAGTTTTATTTTTACTATTTTAGCTTTATTTTTTACTATATATAGAGAGAGAGAGAGAAAATAATTTGTATTTATGTTGCTTTCATATTGTTTGAAAACTATTTTATATAAAATAATCATATTTTTACTATAAATAATATTTTTTTAAATTATTTATTTATTAAAGTTGCATATACTCAGTTTCATTAAGGTGTAAAGAAAATGTGTTACTACTTTATCCTGCGTTACAAATTTAGATAAAAATCGTATGAATAGGTTTTTTTAAACACAATAAAATTATAGTTTATATATTATATTTCATGTATTATATACAGGGCTTCTGTAGGTTGCATGTAGATAAACTTAAGACTTTTTTTAACTTTTAATGCCATGACTTTATTGCATTAAATTTAAGACTTCCTTCTTTGATTTAAGACTTAAAATGTGGAAGTTTATGTAAATAGCAAACAGTGATATTTCACATAAAAAAAAAATGTAAAAAAAAGACTTTTTAGAAAATAAACTGCATATCTTCTAGTTAACATCTAAAGTATCCTAAGAACAATCTTAAAAAAATATATTCACTTTTTTTGCAAACTTGCTCCAAATAAACACATTGAAAAAAGTGATATTTACTAGTATTTCTTCATATTTTCTCTCAATTTCTTCATTGACACCTCTCGTGAAAAAAGGCTGAATTAAGATTTTTTAAGGCCCACTAACCCCTACTAGGAATTTTGCACATGCATTTAAAACACATTTTTTTTAAAAATAATCATCATCGACCCATCCATTATTTTTCTGATACACCACCTACCTTTGACCACCA
This sequence comes from Labeo rohita, assembly GCF_022985175.1. Taxonomy (NCBI): domain Eukaryota; kingdom Metazoa; phylum Chordata; class Actinopteri; order Cypriniformes; family Cyprinidae; genus Labeo; species Labeo rohita. The sequence goes on along the minus strand of NC_066874.1, from coordinate 34,616,963 downwards.
CTGATGAGCTGTAGTTTCCTTGGAAGCGGGTGTCAGTGCTGGGTGTGTAACACTCGTAGCGGCCCTGATCATCTGCGCGGAGCCTCTGGATGATCAGCCTGGCTTTGTCGCCCGAATCTCTCTCGACCCGAACCTCTCCGGCCTGTACGCGACTCTGGAACGGTGCGTATGGAAAGCCCGCGTCCCGCGTAGACACCACACCGATTTGTCGACCCTCAGCATCCTCCCGGTACAAGTACCACTCGAAATCCTGCGTCCGCGGGCCTTCGTATCCCGAAACGGCACAGGGAAGGGACAGCGAGAAACCTGCGACCCGGTACAGCGGCCCAGCGGGAAGAGTGACCTCACGGCACAAACAGCACTGGAGCTCTAACACAAACAGAGACAGAATGTTAACTACAGGGATCAATATATGCAAAGCTGTTTTCAGAGTGAGGTCGATAAATTAGCTCACACCGCACAATATTTCCACTTCAATCATCTCATTAAAATATTGCGCAAAAAATTCTAATTAAATTTCATCTTGACAGCACAAGTGATGCTCGCAGTTTTCAGCATCTGTAGTCTCCATATATGAGGACTTAAACACATGAACACACAAAACAATTTACGCGCTCATAATGAATGCTCACACTGTACATGTGCACAGCCACTTTTAGAAAATAATCTGCGTATCTTCAAATTACTATGTGATCAATCCTAACTAAAATCTTAAAAAAATATTTTAACATTTTCTACATACATGCACCAAATAACAACTTAATTGGAAATAGCACACAATAAACAAAGTGATATTTACATTTCTGGTATATGTATAAAGCACTTAAACTTTGGTTGTTTTATTGGTACTATATAAATAATAAAAAAAAAGAAAACTGTTACACAGTAGACAGAGATCAATACATTCAAATTAGTTTTCCAAATGAGATCAATAAATTAGCACACACTGCACAATATTCCCACTTAAATGAGGGCACCGTCAAACATCGCCGTATAAAATCATGGGACTGGGCGTAAGTATTGTTTATTCATGCCCACCCTTTGTTTGTGTGTGTTGTAATGCATCTCTGAATGAAAGGGTCTGAATAATGAACAGTAATCCCATTCTGTCAGTCCGCGCCCATTTTACAACCTGTGAGGTCACAGCTGAACTCATCGTTTTAACAGGGTGAGTCATTTTACAGACCTATCTGAGGGTTATTTACATACATCCTCATTCTGCTAAAGAACCAGAAATAAACCAGACACTCTTACCCACATAAAGGTACCGCATTACATTTGACACATTACCTTCTAAGGCCTTTAAGTGATCAACAACATCCTTTGCTGTTAAACGATCGCCCTGATGAACACTTCCTGGACTGAAGCAGCTTACTTGATTCTCCATGAATCATTTTGTAGAAAAAAAAAAACTCAGTGAGTGTCAAATCTGATCTTTTGGATCTTTTGAGGAACGTTTGTTTTCAGAAGCTTTACTTTCACTGTTCCTCAGTGGAGGAATGATCTTCACAAGCCTCCAAAACATCTCATATCTTTTGAGGAATGTTTATATTTGTTCATCTCTCAATCATCGTTGGACTGCATTGCATTATATGCTTGGATCATTTACATCTCATTTTATAGAAACACAATATAAAGATAGATATAAAATGATAACTGATATTTCTATTGTTTTATATACGTATCTGCTAAACTGTTCTAAAGATTTCATTGATTTACAAGCATTAGAATCTACTTTTTGTCCATATAAATATCAGCATTTGCAACAAATGACATATTTTTACTTAGTTTAAGTCTCTGAATAAAACTGAGCTGTTTTTTCTTTTTTGCCAAATGAAAAAAACATGTTTATTTGAAATATTTATGCTGAACTAATTTTATAAAACAGGGCTTGATATGCATACATTTGGGTTTGACATGCACTAGGCAGCAAGACGTAAACTTCTGAACTGAATGCAAAACTATTCCCACAATTACTGAGTGGTCTGTGTGTGACTCGCTGTTTGACTGGTGATTGCAAAGGCAGATATGTAAACAAGTTCAGATAAACTAGGCTTTTGTAATGCGGCTGAGTGTTGATATAAGTATGATGTCACCTGTCCCGTTTAACCACAATTTACCACAGCCTGAAAAACGAGACAGGTGTTGACAGGTTTCCTTCGCAAACATTTATCACTACGTAAACTACTTTCTCCCAAAAAAAACCCATAGTACCCAATGTCATCTCTGCAGGTCAGCAGCGCTCGACATGTTACTACAACTACTATGACTTCAAATCCATTTTAATTTAGCAAATAACCTTTCTGTCATTTTCATTTCTTTTAAAGGCATATTTCTGGTTTACTGTTATGACAGTTACTAACAATAACTGTATTTTGGTGGAAACGGCGGTCATTTCTGTAAGCGTTTTCTGGCCGGCATCAGGCTCTTCTGGCAGGTCACTCTAGCTTCATTGACTCATGGGAAGTGACCACACACACCCTCCGATAATGACCGAAAATCCTGCGCAGCTTATACGTACATTATGATGTCATTATTATGCTGTGTGGAAATGAAGGAACCGCTGTACTATATAAAAGTACTGTGCTTTTCTGTTGCTCAAACACTAGCAAGGTCATGGGTTCAATTCCCAGTGAAAGCAATAACTGGTAAAATATAAACGTGTACCTTAAATGCAATGCAAGTCACTTTGGATAAAAGCATCTTCCAAATGCATAATATAAAACAATGTTTTAAGCTTGTATTAAGCAACACGAAATAAAGGGTCAAATGAAGACCCATATGAATCTGAACACAAAGTTTGCAATAATGGTATTGAAACTACACTACACACAGGATCAATGAATTGTACACAAAAGCACTGATATATATGACATTAAATGACCAAAGCTCAATGTATTTACATGGTACACCAAGGTACTTCCTTAAAATGTATTCCAGTAGCGAACAGTGCTAGCAACACCAAGGTTGTGGGTTCGATTCTCAGGGAATGCATAAACTGATTAGAATATATATTTAATGAAATTCAAGTTGCTTTGGATGAAAGTGTCTTGCCAAATGCATAATTGCAAAAAACATGGTATTTCCATGGTATTTTGTAAGTGTGGTAATTTCATGACATATCCGAAAACAGTGCAATATAGCTTTGAATGATTACCATATTCCTACGCTATGGTATTTACATGCAACTCCAAAGAATACTACCATAGTACTACCACAGACAACATGGTATTACCATGTTACTCAGATAAATATGTGACCCTGGACCACAAAACCATTCATAAGTGTAAATTTTTCAAAACTGAGCTTTATACATCATCTGAAAGCTGAATAAATAAGCTTTCCATCGATGTATGGTTTGTTAGGATAGGACAATATTTGGCTGAGATGTAAATATTTGGTGTTTTCATGGTACTACTTTTTAAGTAAGGTGCTCTCATGACATATCCAAAAACACTGTAATATAGTTTTGAATGATTACCATATTCCTATACCATGGTATTTACATGCAACTCCAATGAATACTACCACAGACAACGTGATATTACCATGTTACTTAGATAAATATGACCTTTAATGACCAAAGCACAATGTATTCACATGGTACACCAAGATACTTCCTTAAAATGTATTCCAGTAGAGAATCGTGCTAGCAACACCAAGGCTGTGGGTTCGATTCTCAGGGAATGCATAAACTGATTAGAATATATATTTAATGAAATGCAAGTTGCTTTGGATAAAAGTGTCTTGCCAAATGCATAATTGCAAAAAACATGGTATTTCCATGGTATTTTGTAAGTGTGGTAATCTCATGACATATCCGAAAATATTGCAATAGAGCTTTGAATGATTACCATATCCCTACGCTATGGTATTTACATGCTACTCCAAGGAATACTACCATAGTACTACCACAGACAACATGGTATTACCACGTTACTCAGATAAATATGACATTTAATGACCAAAGCACAATGTATTTACATAGTACACCAAGGTACTTCCTTAAAATGTATTCCAGTAGAGAATAGTGCTAGCAACACCAAGGTTGTGGGTTCGATTCCCAAAGAACTGATTAAAATATATACTGAATGAAATGTAGTTTGCTTTGGCCAAATGTATAAATGCAAAACACATGGTATTTCCATGGTACTACTTTTTAAGTATGGTGCTCTCATGACATATCCAAAAACACTGTAATATAGTTTTGAATGATTACCATATTCCTATACCATGGTATTTACATGCAACTCCAATGAATACTACCACAGACAACATGGTATTACCATGTTACTTAGATATATACCACTAAATACGTACTGGAGCTCAATATTTACACAGAATATTAACATTAGTACCTGAATATTCCATTAACGTTATAGTATCGCGTTATAAATGACATTACTGTACCATTTCCAAAAAACATGGCAGTACAATATTACCTCATTGTTATTGGAGGATTGAGGTGGATTATATGAAGCAGATGGACATTAAACATGAGCAGGCTGGACTCACCCCACAGTAAAGCGATGAACGTGATCCACCACGATGCCATTCCGCTCTGATCTCCACAACACACTCGCGTTTACACTGTTTTACTATAGTAAACACATGCTAGCGTGCTGTCCTAGGGCTGGTGCTGAAATCAAACGACTGACTGGACAAACAAACACGGGCGCGCTTCTGATTTTACCCGCGGATTATGTCCCATAGAGCGCGTGTTTCAAACCAACACTGCTGTTGCGCAAACGTTTCGGTCTTCCGTTCGTTATCGCTCTTTTACGCCTCCCTTTTCCCTCGCGATCACACCGTCCGACCGATTCACACATAAATCAGGCGGTCGACTGAAAGTAGTGCATAACGTCACGCGCAAGCAGACTGACGTTCATCGGTTAGTCGTCGTCCAATGATGTTACGCAGCACGGACGAACACAGCCAATTGGAGGCCAACGCGATGGACGCTTGGATCAGTTTTAATGTGTGGTTAAATCGATGTTTGAATGTAGGACAACACTGGCGCGAAAAATATCACGATAATAACGGATTCCAATGAAACACAAAATATCTAATTTTTACATACAATTAAGTGTCATTGTCAACGCTTTCTTTTATCTATCTTCCCCTCGTTTCCTTAATTAATTTAATTACCTTTAATTTCTTTATTGTACTTACCTTTTATTTTATTTTGGGGCAACATTATAAAATAACGTCAATACAGTCAATACATTCAAATAAAAACAATAATTTACAACTAAATAATGAAGCTGAGAAACTTTAATAGACATTTTTTATACCCTGAGACTGCTGAATACTTTATTTTGAGATAATTAAATTGAATATATTCAATATTGAATATATTCCTCTAAATTCAACAAATAATCTATTTATATGTATAGAACTTGTACACTAAATTTGCAGGAAATTGTTTTTCTGGAAACAATTTTAGAGACCCAATCGTCATCATCATCAGCATAATCATCGTTAGCATCTTTATTATCAATATCAAAATCATGAACATTCAAGTAAATGTGATTTTAAAATGAATCAAAGCTATAAATTTGACATTTAATTCCAATATTTTATTTTGCATGTATTTTTTTCTGTTTTTGAGAAACCAGCTTACCAAATACACATCTTTGGCTCCATCTAGTGGAGAAACAATTATTTGCTCACTAACGGACAAAACAAATTAAACCTAAGCTTTGTATCTTTACAAAACTTTGTCTGATGTTATTAAATCTGTGGTTTATATTTCGTTGATAGAATGTTTTGTCTAAAACTCAAACCAAGAGTAATGTATGAACAGCCTAAAGAAGTTCCCACTTAAAGCTCATAAATATTGTTCATAATTAATGTGAGTGGTTTGAACAAGTATTAAAGTTTAAAACCATATGGTATGACATTTATAAGTGATCAGATTTAAGATTTCTCACTTTGCAACGTTAAAAATAGGAAAAATTCCACAGATTTACAGGCCATATTACAGAAACTACAGTGGGTCTTTTTTGATAAGGTAAGCACCAATCAGAACACCTCAACAACCGCATGGCAACGCGTTAAAACCCAATCAGAACTGCCCAACAACCGCATGGCAACGGGCGAAAGCCAATCAGAACACCTCAACAACCGCATAGCAACGGACTAAAAGCGCTTCATAAAGCTTAGCCAATCACAACAACGCTCTAGAATAATAGAGCAGACTTTCTTCAGAAAATGCACAGTATATACTTTAATAGTTTATTTTAGACGTTTAATTTTTTTTGAAAGTTTTTGTTGTTTCTTTCATTCTTTATGTGCATCTCTCAAGTCTCCTCAGTGGGGCAGCATTGTGTTTCATCTTGACCTGCCCTCATTTAAAATGACTGGGAAACCAACTTTTTTTTTTTTTTTTATCTTTGGCCTTTATTTTAATCTTATTAAACATGGTGCACACACAGAAATAAAGGTCTACATGTACACAGAGTAAATATTTAATTAAAGACATTATAATGTTTTTGTGGACTACAGTCGGTGTTCCACACAATGAAGTTATAATGCGTGCTGGAGCAGAAAAATGCATTCGAAATGATAAAGTTTCTTTACATGGCGCTCGTGCGTATAAATCTTCGGCTGTGGCGGTGCCATACGGTCTCATTTATCAAGCTTTAATCTGAGCATTTGATGAGCTGTTCACTGCCGTCTGAATTATTAATGTAATTGCCATTGCTGAATGACTTTACTATGAACCACCACTGCAGGCAATTTATTTCATCAAATCTCCATCGAGCTCACAACACACACGCACGCACACACTAACACACAGTGTAGCCTTGGCCCCGTCTGTAGATTCGATTTTGTGGCTTCACCAGGAGCCAAAATCATCAGCAGATTCTGTGTATCTTATAAGAAGTCGAGTAAAGTTATATGAACAATTTTTTCCTTCCCCCAATATGCTGTGTTTCCTTTTTTGTGTGTGTTTTGATCCCGGCTCTTGCGGCGGGCCGCTCTGTGGTGAGGCGCGGGCTGGAGTGGCGCTGCTGTGTTATTTTTGGCGGCAGCGGCGGTTGGTGGCTCTAGAGATGGAGTGGAGCGTTCCGGATCCAAACCCAGGCTGTTTAAGGGAATTCTCATCTGTAATGATCAGCGTCATTATGGGCTCACACTAACTGCAGGACGAGCCGCGTGTTAATTTCGGCACGTCCCTCAAAAACACGTCGCCCCTCCGTACATGCATCTTGACGTGCATCATGCTACATGAATGCAGGAGAGCAAACCTCCTTCTTCTTCTTCTTCTTGAAGAAGAAACGAAACATCGTTTTAGACTGGGTGGAACTGAAATATTTCAGTGGCCTCCAGTTATTTTAGTATCACTGATGTTTTTATTTTGATATTTACTGTTACATTTGCATTTTAGGTTTGTTGTTTTTGGTCATTTTTAGTTGTTACTTTGTTGTTATTAACTTTAGTAAGTTGTTTTAGCATTTACTGAGTGAAAATGAATGAAATGAAACAAAGTTTAAGCTTTGCTACATTTTATTTTTAGCTAATGTTTATTTGTTTCAAAAAACAATGTAAAAGTAACAAAGTAAAAACGCTGTTAGTTTTTCTACCTCAAAATGTAACATTTAATTCAATGTGTTATGTTTCTTTGTAACTGTAAAATTGCAATTTCTGAGAGAAAACTGCTTCTACACCACATTTATTTCAGTGTAATTTGAGTTTAAGTGAACAAACTAAACTAGCAAAGACAAAGCATGTCTTTCAGACAACTTTAGACTATAATACTGAACATACAACGTTAAAAGTTATCTTTCTTTTGTATATCTTCTTGTATGTACCTTCAGTGACCCCCAGGGGTCAATGGATCCATAGTTAAAAACCCTGGGCTGATTAAATTACATTACACAGAAATTCAAGCTATTCTTCATTTTATAAAACAATACTTTATGTTTAGTGTTTGTTTTTTAAATAAATGTGACCCTGGACCTCAAAGCCAGTCTTAAGGGTCAATTTTTTAAAAAATTGAAGTTTTATACATTACAATAAATACGTTTTCCATTGATGTATTGTTATGATAGGACAATATTTGGCTGAGAAATTTGTAAATCTGGAATCTGTGGGTGCAAAAAAATCAAGATGTTGAGAAAATCACCTTTAAAGTTGTCCAAATGAAGTTCTTGGCAATGCATATTACTAATTAAAAAATAAGCTTTGATATATTTACGGTAGGAAACTTCATGGAAAATTATCTGAATATCCTATTGATTTTTGGCATTAAAAAAAAAAAAAAAAATGTTGACCCATACAAATATACACGTGCTACTTAAGACTTGTTTTGTGGTCCGGGATCACAAATGTAAAATGAAATACACAAGTGCCATTTTTTCCTCTGTTATTATAATATTAGTACTCCTGTTTAACCGTTAGCATAATTAAAATGATGTACGATAATGCAATAAAACATAAAAAGTAAGTTCTCCAAATGTGTGCTCAGTGTTTCTGCCCTGTCAAGCGTTACGCCTCATGTTTTGATTGTTGAACTAGAACCGTTTAACAGACTGAATGAGGATTGTCTCCACGGCTGCCGTCGTATATTTTTGCAGTAAAAAGTTTGCTTTAAGTTAGCGACGCTCAAATAAACACACTTCCGACCGGCGTAACGCGGCGCACACTAGGTCAAGCGTTGCAGTTGTTTAAAGTCTGTCTTGCTATTAGAAGCCAAACGGGTTTGTGCAGCGTCGAGCATTTTTCATCCTCCCATTACGTGCTGTAACATCATGTTAAAATGTCTCTCTAACCACTCTTGGCATTAAATGAGAGAATGGGATGATTTCAGTTTATATATTTATTTTTAGTGGTGAGCGTGCACAAACGCATGTAAAGTCTGCGTGCTCGTGTGTGCGCGCAACTGCAGCGTGCATGATGCCAAACAGTTGTGTCTGAGCGCGCGCATGTGTGCGTATCGGGTTATACGTCGGCGTGCATGATGGCGAACACTTGTGTGTGTGTGTGTGTTTGTGTGTGAAGCCACAAAGATATTTCAATTTCTGCTGGATATTAAAGAAGCATGCGGTGGCAGCGGCCCTCGGCCTGCCAGCGGGTGAGTTTAGGGGGGCGTTGTGGCCGTGACTCCGGGGGGGAGACGAGGGGGAAGTGGCTCATGGTCAGGGCCCCTGCCGGACACACTGGCGCCTCTTTCTGGAGGACTTCAGAACCACCACACTCCTCCACCAGAACCCTGCCAACCCAAATCACTCACTTCAACATCCTTCCATTTCTCTCTCTCTCTCTCTCTCACCCACTCCAAAGCTATTTTCCTATCAAATTTTAATTTCTCTGAACATTTGTTTATGCAGTTTTCAAATGTCTTTCTCTAATGCGTTGTACCTCAGGCTGCATTTTAAAAGGAACCCAAAGCTGCAATCAAAAAATTGGTCTTAGAACTGTAATATCGTCCTACTGCTTTATAAATGATGTTGAAATAAAAAGGCAGAAGCAAAAAGACAAAAAGAAATGGCAATAATTTGTTATTTCAGGGCATTAGAAATGACAGTTATAATGATATCATGCTGATAGGAAAAAACAACAACTAAGTAAGTAGACAGTAGTCAGGATAATATGTTTTATATATTTTTTTTATTACCATGACCATTAATTATTATAGGTTATAATGGTAGTTCAAATCCTATTACTATTTGTTACATTATCTGTCTAATGATAAATTATCTTGTAAGCATTTGTTTCTTAAGGAAACCTATGGAATAAATAATAATAAAGATAAATGTGACTTCATATCTCACAATTCAGACTTTTTCCCCTCAAAATTGCAAGAAAAAAAGTCATAATTGTGAGATATAAAGTCACATTTATCGCTTTTATATATAAACACACTTGAATTCTGACTTCTTTCTTACAATTCTGTTTCTTTCACCATGAAATACAAAATAAAAAAGGTAATCAAGACTCTTTATCTTACAATTCAGACTATATATATATATATATATATAAAGTTTGTATATCTTTAAAAAAAAGTAATACAGTCTAAAGGACTATGAGGTTGTTTCTGCCACAGAATAAAAAAATTAATTGTGAAAAAAAGTTAATTGTGACTTTTTATCTCATAATTTAGACTTTTCTTCTCAGAATTCTGAGATTATATTCGCAATTCTGACTTTTTTTTTCTTATAATTGTGAAAAAAAAGTCTGAATTGTGAGAAATAAACTCAAAATTGCATGAATTGTGAGATAAAAAGACACAATTAATGCTTTTATTTTTTTATTCTGTGGGAAAAACAATCTCATATTCATTTAACTATTCTATTTTTTTTTTTAGTTAATTTTTTAATTTTTTTATTTATCACAGTAGTTCTTAATTTACTGCAAAAAAAAATGATTTTCTTAGTGTTTTTGTCTTGTTTTCTAGTATAAATATCTAACATTCTTGAGTCAAGATGAATTTACTTGACAATTAAAATGACTTATTATGACTTGTTTTCTGAGAAAAAATATCAAAATTTTGTCACTTTTTCCTTAAAATACGCACAAACATCTGCCAATGGGTTAAGAAAAATAATCTTAATTTAAAGCCAAAACAAGATTATTTTTCACTCCATTGCCAGATATTTTTGCTTGTTTGAAACAAAAACTAAATTTTTACCATTTTTTCAGAAAACAAGACATACTATCTTAAGTTATTTTACTTGTAAATTCATCATATTTATGCTAGAATGACAAAAATACTGAGTAAGAAATCATTTTTTGCAGTGTTTTGTGTTTGTTCTGTGGAAAAGTAAAATAAATGTGGAAAAAAAATGAAACTACTTTCGTCGCTTTACACACTCAGCCTAAGAATGTTCTTGATTAAGTGAATAACATAGACGAGTGTAAAACTTGTGACAAAAAGGAAGTATAAAGCGCCTAGAATTATAAACTGGAGGAATTAAGAGTGGATGTCTATTTTGAAATGTCACAGCTCGTTTCCCTAACTTCCATTTCTTTTTTTTCTGGAAGCAATTTGTCATCCAGGGGACATTTAATAGGGAACATATTATCTTTTTACAGGGGCATGGAGTCTGCCACAGCCTGCCCACAGTTCCTATAAACAGAATTGGTCCATTTAGTGGTGCGTTTGATACATTTCAGGGCAGCAGCGAGCTCAGTTACAGACCGGAGCCCGTAAAGGCTCAGATAAGTGCTTCTATTCACCAGGCCGTTGCCAATGCAGTTAATTTAAATGAGCTAATGATGATCAATCTTCATTTGTGTTGCCAAACTCATTGCTCTCTTTCCTTTTTTCTTAATCAGTTTTCCATCTGACCTTCCCCGACCTCGGTTTCTTGTTTTCGGTTACCCCGTTTTCTCCCCTCTTCCCCTTCATCATTTGTTTTGCAGCCATTGTTGGACGCAGCAGAGCCCGAGGGCGTCGCACGCCCCTCGCCGGCCCTAAAACAATGAGGCGCTCACCTGCGCACACCTGCGCCCTTTCCTGTGGAAATCTGCCTCTCCCGCTCCTCGGGGCGTCACGAGGGGAAATAAAGGCCTGTAGATGAGTGTGAGGGCCATTGTTGCCGCTTTAATCGGCTACAAGACAATTAAGACAGAAGCCAAACTCCATCGTCTAATCCTGATAATCTTTCTGCTACAAATGCATGCAAACAGTTTTGTTTAATTAGTGGTGTTTGTTCAATCAAGCAGTGCTGGTACTGTTGCTTGTACTTTAGTTTTGTTTCTGTTTTTTAACCCTTGCAGGTCAATTTGACCCGGTTTTTGACCCTATGATTTTATTCTTGATATTTTGTAACTTTTTCTCATTTAGGATCATGAACATGCATGCAGAGTTTTGATAATATGTGTGTAATATGATTATTAATTTCATGCTTAATGGCAGCTGCACAGAAACTCACTAAAAACATATATATTTAAGAAGCATTTTGTTATTTCACTTTCTGAGCTACACATTTTTTTTACATTCACACATTTGGCAGATGCTTTTATCCAAAAGAAATTTACACTGCGTTGATGGTGAACAATTTTCCTGGGAATCAAACCCATGATCTTAGTGTTGCAAGCACCATACTTTAACTGTCTGAGCTTCAGGAAAACACAAAGTGCTTTTCCAAAATTCTTGTATTTAATTTTTTTTTAAAATGTTAAAAAGTGGTGTTAAATAAAAAGTAAATAAATAAATGAATAAATAAATAGTTAAATACAGTTTTAAAAATGTTCTCATGTATATGCATTAATTAATCATATATAAATTTTTAATTATTTTATTTTAATTTATTTATTATTATTAAAATAAATATTTACTGTTTTTATCTGATGTATGTTTTTTAAGTGTTATTATTGGTGAATTACTCTGAATCCAGTGTTTTTATCAAAAAAGCATTTTATGTCATCTTCTCAGCTACCCATTTATTTATTTATTTTTTGAATAAATACAAAAAACACCAAAAACATTATATATATATATATATATATATATTATTATTATTACTAAATTTATTTATTATTACTAAAAATAAAGGTTTACTGTTTTTATTTGATTTATGTTTTTTTTTAAAGTGTTATTTTTGGGAAATTACACTGAATCTGATTTTTTTTTTTTTGGTTTGTCAGAAATATGTATGTAATGTATGATTTTATTTTTGATATTCATTCTTTTTCTCATTTAGGATCATGAATATGCATGCAAAATTTGTGAAATGTTTCTACAAAATTTCTATTACAAATATAAATGGTTAAAAAAATTTTTTTTTTTTTTTTTTTTTGATGTACAGTATTTTATTAAGTCAGTTTTTTCAACTAAATTCTAAGGATGTTTACATTTACTTTTGAAAAAGGCATTAAAATGTCTTTAAAAAAATACTGTTTAGAAAATTTTAAGTTGATGGAAATAAAACCCTTAAAAACATTCTCCATTTTTTAAGAATATTTTTTTTCTCGATTATATTAAGGACCACAAAGATTGTATCTAAAATTTTAACATAACACTTCCACATGTAGCTCATCCCACACTGTTTGTGCTCGACCAATAAGAAGCCACCTTAAAAAGTCATCTGAACACCTTAGCAACTACTGCAATGCGATGGAAACCAAGTCACACACAAGAAACAATAAAACTCTAGTTCGAATTTATGCGCTGACCATCTGAGAGTCACGTTTGAGGGGGACGAACGGGAGGAGTTCATGCTTCACTCTTTTCCTGTCATCTTTTCTTTTTCTTCTCTTTTTCTCCCTCTCTCTCATGGCCCTGAGTATATTTATCTTTTTATGGCTTCACTCGAGGCAGATCCTCGTCTTTCCTTTTTTTTCCCCCTCCAACATAAAGATACAAAAATAAAACAAGGTTACCGCCACCACAGGGGAGTATAAAAGTTCAAAAATAATAGTCAGAAGCCACGGACCCTCCTGTACCCCCCATATAAAGCTCCTACACCCCCACCCACGGACGCACACCCCACCCAACCCTCCGCCCGCCCGCCCGGGCCTTTAAAGCTGCGGACGCGACCGCTAGCCCACTTCAGACCACCATAAACATGTCAGGCCCTGATGACAGAGCCGGCCCCGGGATGCTTTATACCAACTGACCTCAACTCCAGCTCATTAGAGCCAGTAAATTAGAACCATACATCCCGAGGCAAAGACGAGTCGGATGAGAAGAGAACGCACTATATGAGGGGTGATGTGTGCATTTCATCATAGAAATAAACTTTGTTATGTGTGCAGTGCTTCCCAAACTCACAGCTTTTGCTATTGCAGTTTTCAGTGGCATGCCTGCACTTGCATCACATGGTTTTTTTTGTCATTTACACAGGAAAATCCATTGCTGGGTTTCAAAGCCATTACTACATAAAAAATGAAGTGTATTTACAGTTCTATATGCAAACCTGTTGATGCAATCCTGCCACAGAAAATTCACTGAAAACAAACAAACAAACAAACAAAACATTTTGCTCAGAAATGGCTGGATTTTACAAAGAATAGGCAAGGGTTACACTGAATTAAAACTTAAATAGTTTATGTATTTATTTATTTGTTTGTAGAATGTAGTCCAATTATCTTTGTTTTATTTACAACTTTAAACAATCTTTTTTTAGCAAATATAAGTTGGAGATTTTCAAACTTATCTAAAATTGTTCTTATATTTCATAAAAACATAAAAAACTAAAATAGATAACATGCATAAAGCACAAATGTGGCAAATCAAAAAAAAAAAGTAAAAAATAAAGGGTTAGAAATTAATCCGTTGTGAGCGCTGTAATAAAATAAAATAAATTAAAAATAAATAAATAAAATACATTCCCCTTCACTGTATAAAGAGTCTCTTCTCTCATAAAAGAGAATAAAAAAAAATAATAAAAAATTTGAAGTAGTTGTCTAATTTAAATTCCATAAGCAAACATTGAGATCATCTTTTCACTTAAGATTCTAAATGTGGAACAATCTCACAATATAAGTGGAAAATTAAAAAATGTAAATGTTAAATTAAAAAAAAATATATATGGTTTATAAAAACCAACAAAATATATAACACACATTAGGCACACCTGAGCTGAATAAATGAAAAGGAAAATTTCAAGTGCTTCCGCACAAGCACCGTATCACAAAAAAACAAAACAAAAAAAAAAACAGAATAAAATAAATAAAACCCCACTTTAGAAGGTGTCTCTTTTCTAATGAAATAAAATACATTTAAAAAAAGTCTAATTTAAATTCAATATGCAAAAATGTTGATACCTTCTTGTCACTTAAGATTTAGAATGTGGAAACATAAGTGGGAATTTTATAACTACATAAAAACAAAATTTCATAAAAATGCAAGGTTTAGAAAAAAAAAACAATATATATATATATATATATATATATATATATTTAAATAAAACAATTTTACAATTAAATTCAAAAAATAAATAAAAAAATGCATAAAATTAGATTAAAAAACCCTCACTGCATAAGGACTTGATGCTGAAACGTTCGAGTGAGTTGAGTGGTCGGTCGTCTCCTCCGATCATCTCCTGTCCCGTGCCGGTCGTCCTGCAGCGTTTTGCGGGGTAATTGTCCGGCGGTGGGGCCGGTGGGGGTAATTGGTCCTCGCAGACAGCGGGGGAGGTTTAATTTCCTCGAGTGGCGTTCTGAGAGACTCTTTGTGTGACTGAGAGCTCTGCTTTGTTTGTGCTGCAAAAACTAATTAAAGCATTTGTTGAGCCGTAAGACAGTACGAATGACAGAGCAGGAGCAAGAAGCTCAAAAAACTCGGGGAAACTCAGATCATAAGGGAAATACGGGAGGCTGATGGCATGAGGAAAGGTTATCCGGTTTTATATTCTTTCCCTTCGTGAACCATTACTCACAGGCCAAACATTCAAAGCAATGACACTTCATTTCTGGAGAAAAAAGGTTTTACTCACACTTTGTGGTCAGCTTATTCTGAGCATTCATACACTTGATTTATGACATCCCACATGCAGCGTCTCTGGATTCAATATGCTGCTGTGATACTCAAACACTAAAGCACTTTCAGGCCAAACCTCACAACAAGGCATTTGGCCCAACACAAAGATGTTTTCTTACAATTATTATTGTTTTTTTACACAAACTGTGATACATCTGCAGCATGCAGGTTTTCGGTCATTTAGATGCTTTCAGATATGACTTTTTTAATATATTAGAAACAGATGCATCATAAATAAATCTGAACAAATCTGACAAAAACAAGTCATATTTCAACCCAAAATGAAAAGAAATACAAAATTATATATTTTAATAAAGAGAATCAAGCAAATTTCATCTAATTACAGTCATTGAGATGTTTCGCAACAAGTTCAAGTCTTCATTACAATGTATCGTTACTCTTCAATAAATCATTACTGTAACACTTCTTGAAGTTTTACTTTTGAAACACTGTTACAGTTATAAGAAACAAATTGAGAATCATAATGTATCACTGTTTTGTATTGCAGTAAATCACACGTAAATTAGCATCATGTAAATTATCATATCAATATTTATTTATTTGTATGTTTTATTTTACAGTAATGATAATTTGAGGGAAAATGTGTTTAGCTAAAAATAATCATAATAATAATAGTTATATATATATATATATATATATATATATATATATATGGTTAAGCATTATTTTCTTTCCTTTGATAATAGTAAAAAATTATGCAAAAAAAATGCCAAAAAAAGTTATTAAAATTAGGCTAAAGTTTAGTTAAGTATAAATATTTTTTCTTTCTTTTGACAAAAATAAAACATCAATGCAAAAAAAAAAAGGCTTAAAATTAGGCTAAATTTTAGTTAAGCATAAATAATTTTTCTTTCTTTTGACAAAAATAAAACATCAATGCAAAAAAAAAAAAAAAAAGCCTTAAAATTAGGCTAAATTTTAGTTATGCGTGCATGTTTTCCCAGTGTTTTGCTAAAAAAAAAAAAAAAAAGTTAAGTTCTTAAGGTTCTTAAAATAAGGCTAAATTCTGGTTAAGCATATATTTTCTTTCTTTTGATTTCTGGGTGAAATAGGACCTGAGATGTTTGTGAATATTTTTGTGAAATTCACATACATTAAAAACTCTATTGCTCCACATATGGTTCCTATAATGCTTCACTGAAATATAGGTTTTAAGTTTGACTTTTATTAAATTTGTCTCATTATCTTATTTCTACCATTTATTAAGGTTTTTTCTTATAAAAAACCTAATGTTTTACACACAATGTTTTTCTTAAGATTTAAATTGTTTTTCTGAAAAAAACTTCTTTTGAGAAGCTCAAATCGATCTGTCCAAATAAGAAAAATAAATAAAACCATCACAGGAATGAGAAGACTTAATTTATTCATAAATGACTTGCTTCATGGTCTACCTCCATTCAGCAAAACCAGTGAAACACAACATTGTCTCATAATTTAAAACATAAATTAGATTTGATGTAAATAGGAAATTAAATAAAACAATGATAAGCGACAGGACCGATAATGAAACAAAAGAATACGGGTTCACTGTACACCAGATCTCCTCTTTGCAGCCTAAACCGAAGATTACTGTCCTGATCAATTCAAATCAAAGTAAGGAGTCCTCAAGAAAGCATTCAGGATTTAAAAAAATAAAAGAAATCAATTTTAATTAAATAAAAACAGATCACAAGGACAAAATGTGCATCGATTGGAAGCCCAAATGTCAGATGCTCTGCTGACAGAAACAATCTACTAAACGCTGGGCTTAAAACAGCCGCCTCTAAAAGTTGTCAAAAAGAAGGAATCTAAAATATAGCATGAGAAATAATTCAATAGTAATAAGAATTCAAAATGTAGGTCACTCCAGACCAACGTGTCTGAAGTTCTTGTGTAAAATTATTCATCTTCATGTCTGGGAGTTTTTCTCCCAAAATCTTCCAGTCTACAAACGTCCGTGATACGCATTCGACTAGTTCCTAAACACAGATTGCATAATAAAAACACAGGATATCATTGTATACGCAGCTTAGCACCAATGCAACAGTAGCTCCACTTGTCAGAGTCTTCCTCATCCAATTCCCCACACAGCGCTTTTATATCTCCAGCAGCCCGCTGCTGCTGTCCACACCGTTCCCAGTGCTGCTCTTGTCCTCTCCGCCAACCGTCGGGTCCTGCATGCCGCCCGCGGCCCCCTGAGGAGCCACTTTGCCGGAATCCGTCGGCTCCTCGGTTCCTCTGGGCTCCGCCTCCTCTTCCGGCCCCTTCCCTTGCAGGCTGGCTTCCGTGTGGGTTTTCTGATGCTTGCTGAGGTGGTCGCTACGAGTGAAGCGCTTATTGCACAGGAGACACGTGAACTTCTTTTCCCGCGTGTGGGTGCGGACGTGGCGCTCCAGCTCGTCGGAGCGGGTGAAGCGCTTCCCGCAGAAGAGCCAGTTGCAGACGAAGGGCCTTTCGCCCGTGTGCCAACGCAGGTGGGCTTTCAGATGCGAGGCCTTGCCGTAAACCTTCCCGCAGCCGGGAATGTGGCAGCTGTGGACGGGTTTCTTGCGCAGGGATGCGGCCGACGCACCAAGCCTCTCCAGCTCTTGGCAGTTCGGGCAATCGCAAGACGACCGCCCGGTGGTGGATCCCCCGGTGTACCCGGGCGTTCCCCGGGCCGGTTTGAGCCCCATGGAATTGTCCAGGATTCCAGAAGTGGTTACGGGTTTGGGCTTGTACATGTCCTGCGGGAGCATGTGCTGTGAGGACTGCAGCAGGTGCGAGGACGAACTCAAGCCTACGGACGGGTACGGCGCCGGGTTCAGAGGTGTGAAATCGGGAGTGTAACTAGGCATCTGCGGGTTTAGGGACGCTTGAGGAGCCACAGGTTGCAAGGGCGCTTGGAGGCTCTCGGGTTGAGGCTGTCCAGCGCTTAGCCAGTTTGAATTGGTGTGGACGTCCCACCAAGAAGAAGTCGCGTTCGCAGGTGCGGCCGTGATCCCGGGATGGATGCCCTTGTACCAGGAGCTGTAGGGGTGCGTCATGTCCAAGTAGGTGTTGACGCTGGTCAGGCAGTCCGCTGTGGCTTTGGTTCCCAGGAGCGAAGGGTCCTGAGAGGCGCTCGAGGTTTGGAAACTGGAGAACGGGTTGTATTCGGAGCCGTACGCTCCCGTGGGAGCAGGAGGAGGGCTGCCGGTCGGGGTGAGCAAACCCCCGGCGGAGCTGAAGGAGCCGCTGTAAGAGTCCGCGACGCCCTCGTTGCCCCGACCGTTATTCTTAGGGCTCTGGAGTTCAGAGGTCATGCTGTAGGCTTTCTTAACTGGTGCCGCGCTTCCCGCTTTGCCGGGCGTGGCGGAGTCTCGGACTGGACTGGTGTTCCCGAACTTGTTGCAGGTGGCGGTTAGCATAGCCAAGGGACTGGATCCATAACGTGTTTCCTCCTGAGAAGAGAATGAGAGATCAGAACGCAATTCAAAGAGGTTGCACAAACATCCTTCCTGCGTTATTAGTCTAGACAGAAATATGCACCAGCGCTGACAACACAATAATTAATGTCACCACACATGGAGTTCCTGTCGAGCATGTTTACATCTCCATAGTGACCATCCGTCCATGTGATATTGTTTGGAAGAGCAAACAATTGTGTTGTCAATCAATGTTCCAATTGTGCATTTGAAGACTTTAAAGCATTCAATTCTTTCGATTCACAGATCTAAGCACACAGCCTCAGAAAAGCATGTGGTAACCATGTTTACAGTCAATGAGTAATTCAAGACTGAAAACAAAAAGCTTTCTATTTCGGTGCTGAATTAAAAAGTAAGACGTGAAGTCCAAATGTGACCTTACAGTTACAGACTACAGTTGGACTCGGCTTCATCTGGAATGGCAGTGGTCTACCCTATTTTCCGTCGGGAAGTGATGATAAATGAATGAGTAAGGCACAGTGTGTGATGATGATATTTCCCGCTGAGTGTGTGCGGTTCATCTTGGCAAAGGTTCCGCTCCCGTTTCCAGGTTAATTGCTCCCCATTACCGCGTGGAGCTTAAATTTGATGCCTACATCCAAAACCATTGCCGCAAGAGTTTTATGTCTCCTAGTTTTTTCATAATTCAGAGTCTAGGCTGGACTATCCGCTCATAAGTTTGAACTTTCTTTGATTGTGTCGCAACAAACCCTACGCTCTTGACAATAAAGGTTCCTCAGAGGTTCTTGGGTTTAGCAAAGAACCCAGTTCTCACATTTTTTGCTTTGCAAAGTTCATTATGGGTTATTCAAATATTTACGTTCTTAAAAGTCCAAAGGACTACAGAAGGAAAAGTTGAGGAACTTTCATAAGTTCTTTAATTAACGGTTGGAGAGCACAGAGTCTTCGAATGTGTGTTTTCTTTATATTTACAATAACATTATCACATGCAAGAGCTAATCTGAGACGAGCTGCTTTCATTCTACTTTTAATTTCTTATAGAAGCCGTCCAACAACTTTTACAGAGCAACCAGAATCGGAAGAGGAGTAAACCAATGATGCGCAAAACTCCGTATAGTACTAATGTAAAACATCTTGTTTGAAACGCTCATAAATATGTATAGAAATCCCATATGAAAGCACAATAAAAACAATGATATGTTTCCGTACCTCCAGAATCGACGCGGCCATCCCGGAGGAAGCGGTCCTGTGAAGTTCAGTCCAAAAGCAGGAGGAGAAGCTCGCGGTCCGGGTGAGTCCGACTGAAATAATCTCCGCCGGAGCGCAGCGACTCTTCTATGAGGAGACCCGGATACCGGGAGACCCGCCTCCTAATGACAGGAGACTCAAGAGACTTTGAACAACCGCCGAGAGACACAGAGAGAGAGAGAGACAGAGAGACACAGAGAGAGAGAGTCCCAAATGGACAGATGGATAGATTGCGAATTATGGTGAGGTTTGATTCTCCTAATTAAACTTTGAGACCCCCTAAAGAACTCAAATAAAAAACACGGGGGTCTCGAAGGTATGTATTGTTACTTTTAAGCAGCGTTTTTAAACTAATTTTTTTAATTAATCCGAGAGCTAAATGGAAAAAGTCCGGAGTAACCATAGCAACAGCTCGATCACGAACATTTGGTAGACTACTGTAATAACATAAAACATTGTTATACATTCACACCTCGAATATGCCACTAAATCCTGTACTTTGATTAAAACTTTTTTTTTGTTTTCCTTTTTTTGTAAATAGTAGCTCAGAATTCTTCCACTGGACCAGGAATACTTGTACAAGGAATGTATGTATATATCAGCAGTTATCTCTAACTAACTAAAATTAATCATGGTTTTACTGCAAATAAAACCAAAACAACATGGTTACTATACTTAAACCATGGTAACTACAAATTAACCATGGTTTTGGTATTCTAACCATAGTTTAACCATGGTATTTGTAGTAAATCTGGTTTTACAAATGGTAATCAATGCACCAAAAAACCACGGCACTTCTACTATAATAAAACCATGGTTAATTTTTGTAAGGGATAAGTTTTACAAACTGCACAAATGCTTATTGTCTCTATTAGTGCTTTTGCATGTTGGATTTATTGCATTTATTACTAAAACTATCTATCTATCTGTCTATCAGTGGTGTGTGGTGGTGTTCTGAAGGTTTTTTTGTTGTTGTTGTTAAATCAAATGTAAATTAATTTTGGTCAAATAATCATTACTTGCAGAAAGAAAAAAAAAGAGAAAACGATTCTATTTCAGATTTTTACATTAACAGTGTAATAAATATTCTATTTTTTTAAAGCAAATGAATTCCACCAAGTTACTGTTTTTAAGCATTTTACATTTACTCCAAAGTAACTCAAGGTAGTAACAATATATGTGACCCTGGACCACAAAACCAGTCATAAGGGTCAATTTTTGGGAACTGAATTTATACATGAAATTCATCTGAAAGCTGAATAAATAAGATTTCCACTGATGCATGGTTTGTTAGGATAAGACAATATTTGGTCGAGATACAACTATTTGAAAATCTGAGGGTGCAAAAAAATCAAAATATTGGGAAAATTGCATTTAAAGTTGTCCAAATAAAGTTCTTAGCAATGCATATTACTAATCAAAAATTAAACTTTGATCTATTTATTGATATATCTTCATGGAACATGATCTTTACTAAAACACAATCGATAATTTTGACCCTTACAATGTCTTGTTGGTCATTGCTACAAATATACCCGTGCTACTTATGACCGGTTTTGTGATTCAGGGTCACACATTTTATTTGTGGACTGATGTTCAGCTATTTTTTTTAATAGTCAGCTTCTAAATATATTTGAATTTTTCAAATCATTAGTCATCAAAGCTCTGTAAATACTGGTCACAGACGACATTTACTTTAAATTTCACTGATTACTCGCCACAAACATTATAAATCTTATTTTGACATAACAATGCAGTTATATTGAGTTGTTTACTTACTTTTTTTTTTAAATGAGTCCTCCCATTAACGCCATTATATTGCTCATTCAGACTGATTTGTAAACAGGCACGAACACAAGAGGCGGGATTTATCGCATGAACCCATCCTCACATCCACACACACATTGTGTAGGCCTAGGCCTATATTCTATGTCTGATTAATGCTTTAGGCAGTGCAACATTTTTAGAAAACCTGTTTAAATCTGGAATTTTTAAAGAGCTAAAAATAAAGCAAGCAACGTATCTCAATATGCAATATTACTTCATATGCAGTTGTTATAATGTGCACAGCCAATGTCAGTGCGTCCATGCCTTTGGTTCCATATTGTAGAGAAAAAGGGCCTCATCAATGCTTATGATCAAAAAAATAAAAAAACAAGTATGGATGGGAGAAGAGGATGTGTCCGTTTAAAATGGGGAAAATTAGTTAAAATCAGTAAACTAATTAATCCCATCATATATCAGTCATTCAGATAAGGATTTCCCAACATGCACGTAACTGCAATTTTACAGGCTTTTATCTTTAGGGTTAGTTTACAGGCAAATGAAGTTATTGCCAGTTTTGCAAGAGTTTTTACACTTAAAGCATGGATAATAGAATTTAGTAAAATGATGCAAAAATGCAATTTATGCAGATTTCAATAACACATTTCAACAACATCTATCAAATCAAGAGAATCTTGTTATATCTAAGCGGTGTTTGTGGTTTCAGTCAATGACGACTGTAAAGACAATGTCGAAGACTGTAAGTGAACAGATGCAGAGCGGAAAGTATACTGTTATCCTGCCAATTTAAAGGCAATTAGCTCAGACAGATAGAAACAACATTACAATCTGATTTTATGAGAAATAGTAGCAAAACAATTCTGATTAACAACTAAAAAGGGGAAATGATGTGTTCTGAAATGTCAGAAAAGGGACAAAAGTCATTTTTTAGTCATGTGCACGAAAGTCAAAGATCTTTCAACAACCTTGCCTATGAACTTTAAATGCAATTTGTTTATTTTCTTTATATCGACTAAACCGAAGTAGCCTTTTGCTTTTTTTCCCTTATTTTTTCCACATTTGGTTTGTGAGCGTGTTCATGCATCGCGCAGAAGTTGTCAGCTGTTAAGAGTCTCGCTCTGGCTTACAGACATCCATCAAGTGAATAAACAGTTGGAACAGCCTTCCGACAGCCCATCTTGGTTTTGAGTGTCCTTGTGGGTGTTGCTTTTTTCCAAAATGAGGGGAGAGAAGATTAAAATTGTTTTCAAAAATAAACATGTAATTTCATTCTTTATTTTCTCCCTCAATTACAAGGCATGGTCAGAGCAAGCTTGTAGTTTGTGAGAGTTTGGCCCTTACAGTAACACACAGACTATATTTAGCAGTCTGCTCTTCAACTGACCCTGCGTCTCTACCTTGCCGAGCTCAAAACGAAACACACACACATACACAATCACGCAACGCATTAATTTCTGCAATCATAGTATTGAACTGCACTGGCTAATTAGATTGGTGCCATAGGGGGCACTGTTATTTCTAACGACATGAATCACGCTGCTGTCAGAAACACTGCAGCAAAGACCACACAGTGATTTATTGGCAGATTTAAATGTTAGATTAGCTCATTTTTTGGAGCTCTTAGCAGCCGTAATCCACACTCCTACTTTGGTGGAAGTAAATAATGCAGTAAACTCTCCCATGCTGGTCGACGAGATAAGAAAACCATTTAGAGACTCTTAACCAAACAGTGACTAAATCAACTTTCAGCAGGTATACAGCACAAAAATGTAACTGTAAAACAGCAAACACATCAACACGGTGAAGAAAAGCATGCTCATCAAGCGATTTTGGGGTCATTTAATTAATATACGCTATAATTGGAGAAGGCTGAGCGTGTGTTGAAAAGCCAAGAATCATTTTCCAAATTATAATATTTGCAATTTGCCGGGATGGGCTAATGAATTTGCGCTCGTGCATTTATCTCGATCTTGTCTCTCTCATCTGATCTCTTGACTTTACTTCCCGAATGAATGGAAACACATGCAAAGACATGGGTTACTAAAAACTATGATGCAACTGGAAGAACGGAATGATTCAACAAGGAGGAAAAAATGTAGACTTGTAATTTAGCAGGTCAACTTTTTTTGGCCTCATTTGTCTTTCATCATACTGCATTATAAATAAACATACAATCAAAATGAACAGCTTTTTCACAAATCTGCCTTGGGGATTTTGAATGTTCTTCACATTTAATTAAAATAAAGTGCATTAGTAACTGTCCAACGTTTTCAGCAGCTCTTGTTCCAAAAGTATTTTTTTTTTTAAAAAAAGTCTTCATTAAAGCATGAATCTTTCAACACACACACACACACACACACACACATACATATATATATATATATATATATATATATTATTTATATTGTTTATAAGTGTATTTGCAATAAACAACAACTTTTTTTTTTCAAAAATCATGTTTTATGTTAAGATGTTTTCATTGTGTTTTATTGTTAGTTAGCTTTTTTTTTACTTATTTAAAATAACCCAACTGCAGTTTGATTGAGATTAATTGTTCATTGTGCATTCCAATTAAAACATTTTCTTTTTCAATTTTTTTTCATTTAACCATTTTTAAAAATCTGTGTTTGCAAATGAACTCTTCATATTTATTTATTTATTACTTATTGATGTTCCATGGGAGTAGGCGGAGCTTTGCTTGCCGCAATTGTGATTGGTGGAATTTTCTCTACAGAATTATGGGTAATGTAGTTTTTTACCACAAATTCTGCTATTAAACAATTATTTGAAAAATAAGTTGAATTAATGTGAACAGCGTATACAAACTGTAAAAAATGGCCATGAATTTTACGGTAAAAGGAAATTACGGTATTCAAATGTAAATTTTAGTTCAAACCGTCAAACCGTCAAACCGTATTTTTTTTTTTTTTAATTCCGGTAATAGTAAATAGTAAAATTCCGGCAACCACAGCTGCCGTTTTTTACCGTAAATTTTACAGATTGTTTTTTTTACAGTGCAATATATTAACCTCAAAGCTCACAACACATCTGCTTTTAATGGTTTATCAGTTAGTGTTAAAAATCAATGTCCCTACACTGTAAAAAACAATTTGTTGAGTCAACTTAAAATAATTTGTAACCTGGCTGCCTTAAAATTTTAAGTTCAGTCAACTCAAAAAAAAAGTTTATTTAACTTGAAATGTTAAATTATACTAAGTGACAACTTAGATATTTGAGTTGATTCAACTTGAAATTTTAAGGCAGCTGGGTTACTTACCCATCTGTTAAGTTTAACAAACACAAATATCCAAGTTGTTACTTAGTACAACTTAACATTTCAAGTTGACTAAACTTATTTTTAGTTGACTGAACTTAAAATTTTAAGGCAGCAGGGTTTTTTTTTTTTTTTTTTTTTTTTTTTTACAGTGTATGGAGAAACTGAATGGAGATTTTACTTCCGGAACCAACTGTTGTGCTCTGTAGCAATTACATAATCAACAGAATCTCACATTTGTCTCCTCTAGAGTTTTGTGTAAGATTCCAACAACATCTCAAACTCAGATTGGTTAAGTCTGCAATCAGATCTCCTTATGATCTCAAACTTTTCCCATCAAATGATCTGAGCTGCTCCACATTCATTTTTGGATGACACTAGTGACTCATTCGTGCCTATTTTTATTTCTTCCAAGGAGGAGCAAAATCTGAGTTGATACTTGAACGAAACACAATATGTATTTGTGTACATATAGGACACAAACATGATCATCAGAGTGAAAAAAAAAAAACAAGGTTGAAATGGGTGCGCCTTTACAAAATTTACTGAACACGCAAAGATCTAAACTGTGGAGCGCGGTGCCACATGTGGAGGGTTCAGCGCAGTTTGAGGGAACTGCCTTCCCAACGATTTGCATGTGGTTTCCCCATTTGGCCTAATAGCTTTCCTATTTCCCTTTGAGGATCAGAAATCCCACACCCTGAACCGGCTGAAATTGAAAGGAGAGGTGCGGCAGTGGCGTATAAAGAGCCGCTGGATGTAAGTAGTTTATTGGGATATCCTTTATCACTCGGAGGAGCTGTAAACGCTTGATCCCCACTAACAGCTTCCTTCAAAGTGGTGCGAAAGCAATCTATAATTAGAGATTTAGAGGGAAACTGAAGGAAAACATTTTGTGTTTTTTATCTGTTCTATTTTTGCATTTTACATTGAAAAGTCTTCCTCTCTGGGCGAGGTAATGGCTTGTAAAAAGCACCGCTGATTATTGTGTTAATGAAGGGCGTGTGTGAGCCATAAAGTGGCTTTTTCTAATAATCTACATCTATATACATTGGTGTAAACCAGTGGTTTTCCAACAGTTCTGATTCAAAATCCAGATTTTACGTTGGACTTCAAATGTTGATTGACTGGTTGGTTGGTGTTTTAATGCCACTGGATATTTTCATGGCAAATAATAAATTAAAACACTATAAATAGAAATAAGGTTTTTATAGTTTGCTTTGAATAAATAAAACAACAACACTAAAACACTAAAATGGATTCAGGGTGGAGTCTGTTGACAATTTCTTGAGAAGTGTGGAAACAAATGTGATCTAACACAGTACCAGCTTACTGTACAATAGTAAAATGGCCTTGCGTTTGTTTATTTATTTATTTGCATTTAACATTGTTTCTTTGTACCTGTTCAATGTGATCCAATAGTAAAATTTAGTTATATTTTTAAGCTTTTTTCTTTTTTTGCATTCAACACTGTTTCTTTTCACCTGTTAACCGTGATCCATTAGAAAATTTGCCTTAAATTTATAAGTATTTTTTGCATTTTAACATTGTTATTTTTTACCTGCTGACATGATATAATAATAAAATAGCCTTAAATGTATTAGTATTTTTTGCATTTAACATTGTTTCTTTTTACCTGTTGAACGTGACCCATTGGTAAAATGGCCTTAAATTTATTCAGATTTTGTGCATGTAATATTTAGTTTCTTTTTACCTGTTGACCGTGATCTAATAACAAAATTGCCTTAAATTTATAAATATTTTTCCATTTAACATTGTTTCTTTTTATCTGTTTACTGTGATCCAATAGTAAATTGGCCTTAAATTTATTCAGATTTTGTGCATGTAATATTTTGTTTCTGTTTATCTGTTGACTGTGATCCAATAGTAAAATTTCCATAAATTTATAAGTATTTTTTGCATTTTAACATTGTTCCTTTTTACCTGTTGACTATGATATTATAAAAAATAATTTGTATTTTTTTTGCCTTTTTTGCATTTAACATTGTTTCTTTGTACCCGTTCACCCTGATCCATTAGTAAAATGTATTAATATGTTGGGGTTTTTTTTGCATTTAACATTGTTTCTTTTGACCTGTTGAACGTGATCCAATAGTAAAATTGCCAGAAATGTATAAGTATTTTAGGAATTTTAATATTGTTTCTTTTGACCTGTTGACTGTGATCCAAAAATAAAATGGCCTTAAATTTATTAGCATTTTTTCCCATTTAACATTGTTTCTTTTTAACTGTTGACTGTGATCCAACAGTAAAATTGCCAGAAATGTATTTTTGGATATTAATATTGTTTCTTTTTACTTCTTGACTGTGATCCAATAATAAAATGGCCTTAAATTTATTAGTGTTTTTTGCATTTAACATTGATTCTTTTTACCTGTTGACTGTGATCCAACAGTAAAATTTCCATAAATTTATATGTATTTTTTGTATTTTAACATTATTCCTTTATACCTGTTGACTATGATCCAATAGTAAAATTAATCAGTATTTTTTGCCTTTTTCCATTTAACATAGTTTCGTTTGACCTGTTGACTGTGATCCAATAGTAAAATGGCCTTAAATTTATTCAGATTTTGTGCATGTAATATTTTGTTTCTTTTTGTCTGTTGACTGTGATCCAGTAGTAAAACTGATTAGTATTTTTTGCTTTTTTTGTTTGCATTTAACAGGTAAGTTTCTTCTTACCTGTTGACTGTGATCCAATCAAAGCAAACTTACAATCATTTTTGTGTCATTTTGTGGCCCCTGAGAATCACTTATGTATGTTTGACTGTAAATAACATTCACCAAGCAGTAGTTCACAAACGCCATGGTTTTGAACACCCTCCAAAGAAGTACTCTTATAAATCAAGTGTACTTTTTTGGAGCGCCATTCCTTTTTACGTGCATTAAGAGTCACTGCGACCAAAGACGGCACCATTAGCTGAAATATCAGCATTTTTGGCCAGTTTATAGATATTAAATACACGAACTAAGGGTCTTTCAGCATAACTCACTTTGGTCTAGTTTTACAGTTTTGGGTTTTTAAGGTCTATATGCTTTCATCATTAGTCTCCGTATCAGAGTACCGAGGATTTCATTGTGGTTAAATGGGAATCAATGGAATAATTCTCCCTGAATTCCTCTCGGAGCCCGGGCCCTCAGCGAATTAAACTTCTTAATAACGCTGCCACGCAAGGAAAAAGTGAAATGATTAGACGTGTGTGAGTGGCTTCGGAGATGGAAATGTGGTAAGACGGAGATACAGGGTCAGGGACAAACTCGCCTCACAGCGAGATGGCTTTTTCCAGACCGTGTGGTCACAGAAACAGGAATTTCTATGGAAAAATGAGCGAGGAAGACAGTCAGATGGGATGAGAACGGGAAAAGCTTAATATCATCTACAATAGACTTCTCTGCAATAAAAAAACAGCTTTGGTTGTGCTTTACGCAGGTCATTAACTGAGGACAGAGAAATACTCATGAATTGGATGTCAAACTGTGTGGGGCCTGAAGGAGCCAGTATGATCATAACAAAGAGGGCAATTTTATGAATTACTGGTTACTCAGCACTCTAGACTATACTAAACATGGCACCGAGTTACCACTGCTGCTGCCGTCCGCCCCCGTGAGCTCCACCACAAGTGTCCTCCACAAATCATCAGTTTAACTGAGTTTAACATCACTCATGAAGCGCACTCAAAACACTGGAGCAATGAAGACCTTTTCAAACAAGAACTCACAAAATACACACGGAACGGAGGGAGACAGGAAGGCCGATGAAGACGAGAACATGGGCGAAGCTCACGAAACCTGTCATGAACACGTTACGTTTCAGCCCCAAATCAAAAAGACAGCAGAAATTAGATTTTGCACAAAGAACAGAAAATGCATTATGAATGCCTTCACAAATTTCAGCGCAATTAAGCACATTTTACCCCAAAATTATTCACATTAAGCATATTTTCCCTCCAAAATCAGTATTTTACCCCCAAATCATTACATTTTTTATTACAGTTAAGCACATTTACCCCAAAATGTTTATGACTACAATGAATTTTACAGGAAATAAACCCTGCATTATTTATATTATAAAATATTTATAAACCATTTTATAGTATTTGCATTTTCGAGCTAATTAAAATAAAAATGCACATAGTAATTTGAGTCAACACTGACAGTAATTACAATGAAAAGGTCTGGATGCACTGAAGAAATTGCAAAACGTGCTTAACGTTTATGTAAAAATATTGTGAAAATCTTAATAGACTGAAAATACGCATCATGTTATGAAAAATAAAATTCATTATTTATTTTCTGCACATTTTCATGAGATTAATGTAATGTTAATGTAAACATTTTACCCCAAAATTATTACAGTTTTTATTATTATTAATAGCCAAATTTGTAATTAACCCAAAATGTATGGAAGCCTGTTTCCACCATAGAATAAAAATTAAAAAGGTAACTTTTTATCTCAATACTCTGACATTGACAATTTCAAGACTAAAGCATGCAATTCTGAGAAAAAAAAGTAAGAAATTTGAAATATAAACTCAAAATTACAAGAAAAAGGTCAGAATTTTGAGATAAAAAGTTACAATTGAGATAAAAGTTAAAATTACATTTATTATTAAAAAAAGAATAGATATAACTATTTTTGCAATTCTGATTATAATTACCTTTATTATTTTTTTTTTCAGTTGCAGAAGAAAAAAAAGAATTGCAAGATATAAACTCAAAATTGCAAGAAAAAAGTCAGAATTTTGAGGTAAAAGTTAAAATGATCTTTATTATTTAAAAAAAGAAAGAATTGCAAGATATAAACTATTTTTGCAATTCTGACCTTTTTACTTTTATTTTATTAATATATTTACTTTTTAGAAATTCTATATCAGAAGCAGGCTTCCATAAAAATGTTTATTATCATAAAAAACACCTTTTTACTGTAACATGAAAGAAGTTGCTTTCAAACCATTTTATAGTATTTAATAAATGAAATCAATATTGAGAATAATGCGATTTACAAGTAAAAGGTCCGGATGCATTGAAGAAATTGCTAAATGTGCTTAACTTTTATGTAAGAATACTGCAAAAATCTTAATAGACTGAAAAAACCCATCATGTTATGAAAAATAAAATGTATTATTTATTTTCTGCACATTTTCATGAGATTCAGCCATGTAAATGTAAGTTTTTATTATTATTAACCAAATTTCAACCCAAAATGTATGAAAGTCTGTTTCCACCATAGAATAGAATAAAAAAAAAATAAAAAAATTAAAAAGGTAACTTTTTATCTCAATATTCTGACATTGTTTCACACAATGCACACAATTTTATTTATGTTTATTTATGTTTATCATCATTAAAAACTCATTCTTTTTACTGTTTTATGAAAGGAATGCTCTATTATTTATAATATAAAGTATTTTTAAACCATGTTATAGTATTTAATTAATTAAATTAACATTGAGAATAATGCGACTTACAAGTAAAAGGTCTGGATGCATTGCAGCAAACGGAAGTGCTTAACTTTCATGAAAGAAATATTGTCAAACTGTCTCACTAGACCCTCATTTCATGGAAGATGAAATTTCATATTTACTTTCTGCACGTTTTCATGAGCTTCAGCCATATAGAAAGAGCCAGAGCGAGCGGCCCGTGTAAAAATAAGCACATTTTACCTAAAGAGAGCCCTTCCTTTAAACACCAAAACAAAACACGGCAGGTCAGAAACCCACAGCAGACGCTCAAGGAGAGCTCGGACCACCCAACGCTGCACCCACACCCTGCAGCTAAAGCACAGCGATGGTGGTGAAATAAGGAAAACACTGAGCTCTGGGTCTGAAGCTCTTTCCACCTCCTCACCGTATGGCCGTTTCCTCTCGCTCAGGAGCGCTATAAATGTCGTGACCACCAACAGAAACTGACATTGGACGTTTAGGTCAAGGACAGTTTGGGTTTGTCGTCCCAGACTCGAACGGAGGAAGTGATTGTAAACAGACTTTCCCAGATGTGTGCATGTCAACTGCACGCGGATGCTCGGAGCGAGCGAATGCCACGCAGTCTGGGCTTGAAAATAAAGCCGAATACTTTGACTTCCACTGGCTGGGGCGAGCGGTCTCAGAGCCGCTCTAAATCCGGAGGCCTGGCTTGAAGTAACGCGCCGTCCCCCCACAGAGAGCGAGCGCGGTGGGTGTGGCCCCTGAGGAGATGGTTTTTGAGGGGGCCCCTCCCGAACGCTCAGCTGCATGCCAGCGCCCAAGGGCTCCAGTCTGCCTGACCAAAACCACCACGAGCTACCCACGCCACGTTACACGGGCCAGCTTGGTGAACGACGCCCCCTACTGGAGCTCCCAGAACGGACAGATGCACCTCAGCACATCCCTCCACCTGTAATACACAAAAAACACGCACGCACGTCTGTCTGATTCTCAAATGTTTTATGCACATTTCCAGCTAAAACTGTCATAACCACAAGGTCACATGTTAATTAAAATAAAGTGATATGAGAATAATGAGTACTACAGGTAAAATGCATGCATGCATAACAGCAATTTGGGAATAAACTGTTAAAGTGACACCGGTTTTCTGCATCCGAAACAAGCATGATGCAATACACTGGAATACACAACACCTTGCAAAACATTGTAATATTCACTGCAACTGAGCACATTTTGCCTTAAAATTTTCATAAACACAATGTAGAAGATGCAATTCTAAATACTGTAATATGAAAAATGCTGTTTTATTAATATTATACCACTTTATAATATAATATTTATAATGCATTTTCACATAAACCAAACTACACAGTGATTTAGCATTTCAAATCAGGATGTAGAATAATGAGAATTACAAAAACAAAAAATGTCTGGATGCATTACAGCTGTTTGAGAGGAAATCATTAAATGTGCCAAAATTAAGCAAAATTTACCCCCAAATCATTTCATTTTTTATAATAATTACGAGATTTGCAAAAGAAAATAAAAATGTAATTTTTATTACTGTAATATGAAAAAAAGCTGTTTTATTTATAATGCAAATATTTTTATTATTTATTTTAACTATGTTGTAATATTAACTAAATATTATAAAAACTCTATTAGTCAAAAAATCCACCTCATTTTATGAAAACAATTAATATTTTCATAGATTTTCTGTACATTTTCATTAGATTCAGCCATATAGAAAAGCCGTTTGTGGAAAAATAAGCACATTTAACCCAAAATCATTACAACTTTTATTACTGTTTAGCACATTTTACACCAAAATGAAGGAAAAATGTTTTTGCCATGGAATAGAAAATTAAAAAAGTAATTTCTTATTTATTTTCTGCACATACAGGAGCATGAGTGAGCATCCATGTAAAACTGTCATTACCACAATGCATTACCACAGAGTCACATTATCATTACTGCACTGCAAAAGAAATATCATCATTTATTTAAATGGTGGAGTATTTACAGGCAGTTTTGCATAAAAGTGATGCAGTGATTTGAATAAACATTGAGAACAACATGTATAACGTTTGGACGCATTTGAGTAATTTGAAAGGAAATAGTTTGATGTACCACCAGCTGTCTGTATCACAGCACAACTTCTAAAATCTGAACAGATTTAGAAACACTAGGCATCATGCACTTGGTGCCTTTGTGAATGATTGCAGAGAAAAACTATGCAACATGCACTATACGACTGCAGATCACACACTACCAGATATATAAGCTGTTACGAACAAAACTAAACAACACAGAAACATGTGTTGCATTGCTACTTTAGAATATGCATGAGAAATGAAAACAATATGTGTTCTAAAATTAGGTCAAAATCGCAAACATGTTTGATATCCTCAAACTGAATAGGGTCTGGGAGCATTATAAACTACATTTTCCAAAAGTGCTTTTTGCAGCAATGCCATAAAAGACCCATTCTGGCTTTCCCAAAGAACCTTAATGTGAAAATAACCATTTTTTTTTTTAGTGCTAACAATATTTAACCAACTATAAAACTTTTTTTCCACTATGAACAACCCTTTGTGCATCAAATAGGTTCCATGGATGTCAAAGGTTCTGATGGAACCACAGACGCCAATCAAGAACCAATACATGATTTTTTTTGTGAAATCTGACAACTCAAGACTGTGATTTTCATCAGCTATAGCATCGATTTGTCCAGACTGCAAACCGGGGCACAAGTAATCTAGTGTATTCCAGCCTTAAATCGTTTGTCCACAATAAAAGTGACATGAAACAATCGCAGCCAATCAGAACGTCTTTGATATGTAAATTCCCATTAACGGCATCAAACCCATCGAGGTCATTTATTTGGTATTTGCATATAAAACCTACAGTCTTTCTCTTAAACAGACCAAAATACTGATGACATGATCTTGCACACATGGCTTATAGGGCTGGATTTAAACAAAAGAGACTGGTTATCACTCAATGCTTTATTGCTTGTGGTTACAGTAAAAGTTTAAACTCAATCAGACTGAGTTTTAACAATAAAAAGTTAGTTTTTTTTAAAACATGTTGCTCCCACCACAAGGCCTTCAAATGGTTTTGCCTTGAACTTCCTGCATTTTCCTTTAGAAAAATGTGAACTACACACAGTTTTGAACACAAAACCAGGGGAACCCTTGCTGTATTTTTCTTGTCTCCTCTAACGTCTGCCTGGAGTTTAACGTCTCTAGCGATACCACGCTAACCACTCAAGCCAAACTCAAGGTTGGATTTCTGCTACAGGGTTTCCATCAGGGGATCTCTGCTCTGCTGTATCATTCAGCAGGAACAACACAACAAACACTCACTTACTGGCTTACAACCACATAGCATAAGGCGGCCACATTTCTGAATTAAAATTGGGGACATTTCTAGTCCAGCAGAAATCACTGAAATTTCCAGTGTTTTTACCTACGAAATGAAAATGCACAGTTCAGGTTTTGTCCATTTTCACCATTATAAATGTGATCAACTATGGTATCATACTCTGTCATACTACTTTAAATTACGCTGTGCCCCTAAGAAAAACTTTAAAGGCTCAAAACAAATGCAGTGTAAACCTGAATAAAGAATTACTACAGAATTCACAAACATGAGACAAACATTAGACACACTTTCAGATAAACTTACAATACTTTTAATAGCTCTTATTAGCCATAAACAGAAATTACATAGTTAGCAACTCAGTAGAGTATGAAATATTATCAAACATTAAACATCAAAACTAATATTCTTATATAAATGCCCATAACTGTTGAGTGAAGAGCACATAAACTACTTAACATTGATAACTTGAGTTTTTACACTGTAATTTATAACTGATGGGCTTCGCTCATGTAAAGCTCGAGCCATATTGTACAATTACGAGGACATATTTCACAAATGTTCCTTTATTCATAAATATTCATTCACTAGCCTAATGTACCACACCATGTCTGTATAACTCAATGAATAGTCACACATTATACATTCATTTTATATCTAACGCCATGCTCTTTAGGCAAGGCAAGGCAAGGCAAGGCAAGTTTATTTATATAGCACATTTCATACAGAGGTAATTCAAAGTGCTTTACATAAAAGGAAGTACAATAATCATAAAACAATAATCACAAAAAAGGAAGTAGAACAATCATAAAAACAATGATCACAACAATAAAACAAAAAATCTAAAATGTAAAAACTGATTGATTTAATGATTTAAAAATTATTTAAAATTTGATTTAAAATAAGTTTAAGACAGTTAAAAACAGAAATTATACATAATGCAATCAGTTCGGACGAAGCACAGTGCTCATTCAGTAAATGCACAGCTAAACAGATGAGTTTTGAGTCTAGATTTAAATGTAGCCAATGTTTTAGCACATTCGGTCTCTTTTGAAGCTGGTAAGCTTTAAAACTATTCATGGCGCAAGACGCTAAAAACAGCGACACGTCGCTGAACGAACGCAAGAATTTGCGCGCGCTTTTTACGTTTACATTGATAGAAATTAACGAACGCCGCAAATCGCGGTGTAAGATGTCATTTGCGTATACAGTTTGATGTATGTGTGAGTTTTTATGTATGTTTGCATGTGCCTTACTTTGTAGATGATGATAATACCTCGATGATGCTCTTGAGATCGTTCATTCGGGTCCAGTTTTTAACGACAAAACAAACGTGAGCAACTTTAGTAAAGGAAGACGCACCATAACACGGATTGAACGCGATCAGCGCCCGCTCATGGTCAAAACAAACACCTATAGATTCGTGTGTTATTTAATTTAGCGAGATTTTTGGGGATGGCCGCCAAAAAACCTTACTCTTTAGTGACGTTAGACGCCATATTGAATTTAATACGGATGAAAACGAGGCTGTGAGGTAGAGGTCTGCGCGGGACTGTTTTTTTTTTTAGTCCCGCTCCCGCGAGGTTTTATTCCGCACCCACCCGCTCCCGCTATATATTCACTCTTTGTTCACCCGCTGCCCGCTTGGAATAATTTTCTTCCCGTCCCGACCGTTCCCGCTGAATTTTTATCTGTTTCCAGAATCTCACATTTAAACCGAAAGAGAGAGATAACAAAAAACTGTAGGTTGTACAACAATTTATTTTATTTTTATTCTTCTTGTCAAGATGCTGTTAATACGGAAAATGCGTCGCAGAAAAAAAAAAATGTAGAAAAAATGTACAAAATTGTAGCATACTTATTATTTTTATTCAAAATACAAATGTGTTTTTGTCAGCACAGTAGCTTAGGAAAAGTGTAGCTGAAAACAAAAATAACATCTGCGATTTAAAATTATAAGCAAAAGATCAAATTCGTTGGCTTGTAGCCATTACAAAATTAAATAACTTTTAGCCTAACAATTTAACGAAAATTTTCGATTTCAACGTCTCTCCTACAAAAGAAAATATATAAATACAACAATAATAACTAGTAATTAATTAAATATTTCAAAATTGTAAGCCATTAATGAAATTAACGAAAACGTTTACTTACTTGCAAAATCACCTTTTCCAAATTATTTTAAATTAATTTAAATTTAAATTAATTATTTTATTTATTTGCGTGCAGCGCGTGTACAGGTGCTCCATAAGAATGAGTAAAGCGCAGATATGCTGTTCAGAAAGGACGTCGGGAACGGTATATTATTAGCAGTGTTGGGCAGGTACCTTTAAAAAAGTAATTAGTTATAGTTATTAGTTACTTCTCATAAATAGTAACTGAGTTAGTAACTGAGTTACATCATTATAAAAGTAACTAATTACCAGGCAAAGTAACTATTGCGTTACTTTAAAAAAATCTAATTTAATATAACTATAAAACAAATATAAAACATTGTACACTAATCTACACAATTTTAATGTTGTTGTGGGCAGTGTTGGGAATGTTACTTTGAAAAGTAATTAGTTATAGTTACTAGTTACTTCTCACAAATAGTAACTGAGTTAGTAACAGAGTTACATCATTATAAAAGTAACTAATTACCAGGGAAAGTAACTATTGTGTTGCTTTTTAAAAAAAATAAAAAATAAAAAATAAATAAATAAATAAATATATTAAATAACTTGGATGACCCCAATATTAAATATGTTAAATGAATGAAATTTTAATGAAATTAATTACATTTTTAGTTTACTCACCAGACTAATATTAAATATCTGATATAATATTATAATTATAATTAGCATTCAACTTTAGCCATTAGAACTTTAGTAATTAGAATAAGCATGTATGAATGCATGTTTGTCATGTTGACTGAACTCAGGACTGGTGGTGATAATGTTTGTAATTTAGTGTTTCTATGAACGTCTTGTTACTACCACAAATTCTACTATTAATAACAATATTAAACACACTAAGGTTTAATGAGCTGCTGGGTTCATGAATATTAATCACGTTGTCTGCGTTCGCTCTAACTGATTTGCTGTAATCAAAACAGGGACGATAATAGGTGAGCACCAGCCAATGAGACTGCTGTTTGCACATTAGTTCCGCCTACTACCGGAGAAACCGGCAGTTCTTAAAAGCTGAAGTATTCCAAAGGAGCTCCGTTGTTTTGAGAGGAAAATACAACAAAGAATATCGTTTACACGTAGCGCGTCAATTCTGCATGGTATAAGACTCTGTCACTCTGTATCTTTCTTTGCGTGTGTGTGAGACAAAGTGACGGCTAGTCGTGTGCCTTCACACTAGAGTTTACAGCTCATCAAATACAGGTATGCTGCGCATCCATTCAGATGAACTGAAAAATAAAATTATAATGATATTATAATAAATGATAGTAACGCCATATTTTATTGGCAGTAATGGTAACGGCGTTGTAACGTAGGAAACAGTAATTCGTTTGATTACTCGTTACTGAAAAAATAACGCCGTTAGTAACGCCGTTATTCCCATCACTGATTATTAGACCGCCCACTCCCGTCCAAATTACACCAGAGTTACCCACCGCTACCGCGTTTTGTTTGTAAATTTTTCCCGCTTAGCAAAAAATCTGGTCGGTCCCGCGGGAGAGCCGCGGGAATGCAGACCTCTACTGTGAGGGATAGACTTACAATTTGTACAATGGCGCATGCTATGGAAGTTTTAAATCATGTAATTGTCACAATCTACAACTATCACATTTTTAAAGGATTTTCTTTTTTGTAAAGACGCTCATGAGTTGAGCAGCCCCTTGCAAAAATAAACCACTGATTTATTATACCTTTACAAAATGAGCCATAGTTTTCCCTGTTGAAAAAAACAGCATATGCTGGTTAGGTTTTGAAGCATGGATGCTGGTTTGAGCTGGTTTAAGCTGGTCCTTTGCTGGTTTATGCTGGACCTTAGCTGGTTTATGCTGGTCATGTTACTGGTCAAGGACCAGCATGAACCAGCAAAGGACCAGCATAAACCAGCTTAAACCAGCATCAAAACCTACCTAAGCAGCATCCCAGCATCAAAACATACCTACCAGCATATGCTGTTTTTTTCACCAGGGTAGTAACCATGGTTGTTTGGTTTTATTTGTAGTAAAACCATGGTTCATTTTTGTAAAGGTAGTAAAGGTGAAGTAACCATTTTTGGTGTATTGATTACTGTTTAGCTTTACTATATACCATGTTTAGCTTTAACCAATACCATGGTTAAACTATGGTTAGTGTAGCAAAACCATGGTTCATTTGTGCCATTGTTTATCTATAAACCATATCCATGATTTTCTGGTTTTATTTGTAGCATGATTAATTTTCACAAAGGTTTGTATGTTGTTAAACAACAGTACAATCTACTGAACGCACTGTACTTCTGTCCCTCACATTTTGATCCTGTTAAAAATGAAATATGATGCCATACCAATTACCCAGAACACCCTAGTAAATGCGTAGTATGGTGGTAAGAACACAGAAAAGCCCTAGTGGCTTGTAGTATTAAGTATATTGAAATATGAGTGTCATTACTTTAGATATATTTATATAAATGAGTCATGGTAGCACAAATACCTCAGTGGAGTCTAAAAAAATAAAATTGAAGCTTGTGTTATTAAAGTCACACACATTATCGTTATTCATGCATGTAAACACCCACGTTTCCCTCTCTTAGAGAGCCGTTCACTCACAGCAGGCCTAAACAGTATTCTTCCAGTGACCTGTAATTATTTGATAGATTTTTCGAGCTAACTGCTATTTAGTAAGTTTGTAAGTGCTTCCTAAACAATCAGACATAATATGGGACTAATTTAAAGAGTAAGGCAGGCAGTTTTGGCAGCACCGGAGGGGCTGGTTTGAATCAGCGGAGGCCCCTCGCTCCAGCTCTGGTTTTAAACTGTTCTTCGTGTTTGTGGAAGTGCGGCTGGCGGTCGACTGCGAGGCCTGCGAGGCAGCGCTGTTTAATTGGGCTTTGTTGTGGAAAGAAATGGGGGAGCACGGTTCACTGTGGTCACATCTGTACAACGGTGGCGACCGGAGCGAAGAGACTCACACATGTACGTACGCACGCAAAAACACGGACGACACAGGACGTCTAGTCATAAATTGTCACTAATGAAGCTATGCCGTCAGGTGAATTGATTGAATAGTTCTTGAGCACGCACAGAGCGTGACTCGGTTTTGAAACGGGACGATGCGTTTGCTTTGTTCGCGGGGATTTTAGAAGCGTATAATTATCGCATTTACAAAACAGAGCTTCTGAATAATAAGATGCTGGATTTGCACATGTGACTGTTCGGCCTGCAGCTCTCTCACGTCCTGTGGCGACATGCTGTTCTCCATCTAAACAAACATTTTTATAATTATTGTGAAATGATTAAGCAGGCTGTTTTATGAGCTCATTCTAATTGAGTTTACAGGGAGGATTTGTACTGTTTGTACTTCTCAGGATACTATAGACCTCGTTACTGTTGCCATTGGCTTGCTTAGTTGAGATTTAAAAGACATTTAGTATTAAGTGATATCCATTTGACTTAACTATTGGATGAAAAGTTTGCATAATTCTGTACATTTTATCTAAAACACTTTACTGTAAATAAATGAGACTTGACTTCTATAAACTTCTGCGGTCCTAACAAAGGCAGATGTAATAGAACACTGTTGGAAAACAATCAATATACTGATGAGCAAAAACAGCTTAAAACAGGAAAAAGTAAATCTGCCAGTGGGGTAAGAAAACCCTTAATTCAAAGGGAAAACAAGATTATTTTCCTTGCCCCATTGGCAGATTTTTTTTCTTGTTTTAAACTCACTAAATTCTGATGCAAGACTTAATAACATAAGTCATTATGCTTCTTAAGTAAATGTATCTTGATTTAAGAATGTTTAAATGTTTGTACTTTTGCAATCTATTTTTAAAAACAATATCATAACTCTTAAATTACTTTGTTTAGAAAGGATCTGTCAATACATTAAATGTAAATGATATAATAACTGTAATTTTCAAGAAATGGAGCATAAAAAACGGAGACCGTGATGTCCTGAATTTCATCATCATGCATTAGAGAGATTCCACCCCCCCTTCCCTATATATCGCTCCTACTTTTCATCCCACATCTTTTCCCTCCATTCTCCACTTCATCTCTCCTCGTCTCATGTGGCGCTGATTGAACCCCATCAAAGGCTGCGGTGAGAGTAGACGGCCTGCTGCAGCTCCAGCCTCTTGCAGCCTAATGAGACACACACACACACACATGCATGTATGCAATTCCAAACAGCAAGTCAGCGTAAGACATGCACTACACTCATGCACACAAGCACATGCTCGCAGCTTTTAATGCAATGCATCTTTAATGCAATGCACTGCAAGAAAAATAATTTTCATAATCATTTTTGTTATGTGTTGTAATAACAATTATAAAAACAAGATGCATTTTAAAACCACCTGATTCAAACATGGATTCAAACACATTGAGTGAAAAAAGCATTTGAGAACAAAAATGCAACATCTAATCAATTTTTTATTTGTGACTTCAGTGTTCAAATACATTCTGCAGCTCCTGTGTAGCTACTGTTGTGCAAATTATGTAATGAGCTACACAGTAAACACAAATCACTGAATATTACATTCACAGATACATCTTTAAACATGTAAACAAATAAATATAGAACATTCAGGTTCTTGTGTTACAATGATACATTCGTAGACACAACAGAGAACAAAACAACTATATCCAAATAATTCAACAACATCTAAAAATATTTTATATACACAGTTACTAATTGCAATTTGCCTTATGAGTACAGCACCACTAAGTGGTCAAACATTAACATTGCAATAGTAATAGTCTTTGGATGAAATGTAAAAATTGACTTGAAGATTGAATAAAAATATCCTTCATTTCTATATTTCATATTTGCATGGGCAAGAATTTTCACTTTATCTTTGCTTTTTTGCATTTATATATACAGAAATAGTATTTTAAACAAATGCAATGCAAAATCTTTTTTTCTTTATGAATTTATGGTTATGCAAACTTTATACAAAATTTACAATTGCACAAAAATTCTGACATTAAAATAGATAAATACAGTCTAATTTCCAATGCTAATACAGACTAAAAAATAAAATATATTTAATTAAAAACGAATATACTAAATAGCCATTCAAAAGTTGTCCCTGATGTCTGTCTTGCAAAAAAATTTAAAATAGTAATGCATTCATAAATGTAAATGTAGAGTATATAAGTGCACATTTAACACAGCTATAAAGCAACTGCAGCTACAAAAATAAAACTGCATGAAGAACATCATCTTCTAGCAGTTCTCTTTTTCCCAAACTTCTAGTGGGTTTTTGAACCTGGATGTGCCGGGCGGGATTCACAACACATCCTTTCTCCTTATAATGATCCAGAAGTCTTCTCCACAACACACTGCACCGCAGCAAGTTCTCATTACCTGTAAAATTAGCAAAATTAAGGCACTGTAATCCAAGCATCAAATATAAAACTGTTGATAATTACAAAATACATAATGTAGACATATTAAAAGGAGGTTTAGTGTTATTAAAATGGCATTTGACATATTAGCCCTGACACTATTAACATAAACTCTACACAAAAAGATTAAGATAAATGATATCCATATTGTTTTGAAATGATTATTTCCTTATGGGACTTAATTATAAAAAAAAATGTGATGTGTGCATTTTGCCATCATTCACATTATTGACTTCTACAAGCCTAGATTGTTTGTTCATCAGATTCAGAGCAGATGGTGTAACTAACCAATGATGCACAGGCCTTCTTGTGCCCTGGTAATGCCCACGTTAACTTGGTGTGGGTCCATGATGAATCCAAGGCATTTTATGATCCAGGATTTAGTTGGTTGCTTTTCTATATCAGATTCGGGACAAGAGCGCACAGTTGATATGATGACATATTTCCATTCACTTCCTGTGGCCAAACAAACAAAAGAGAAAAGATCAGAAATAATACAGTATCCATAGGTACCGAAGACGTCACTTCCGCTTCCACTTCACAGCGAGCGGGACTCGCTGCTTTACTGATGTTTCAGACTTCAAATATTATGCCATAAAGATGTATGTAGGCTATGTAATTTCACAGTATATCCACCTCCTAAATTATTTCACCACTTGTGCAGCCAGTCACAATTCAAAATGGTATAATTTACTCAGGACAATGGTTTATGTGTAACTTGTATGACATTTTTTGTATGACAAATTATTTTTATAGTAATTGTACATAAACAGTTTCAAAACAAATGTGATTACTTTTGAGAACCTTTTATATATATATACAGTGCTGTTTGAAAGTTTGTGAACTGTTTAGAATTTTCTATATTTCTGCATAAATATAACACAAAACATCATCAGGTTTTCACACAAGTCCTTAAAGTTGACAAAGAGAATCCAATCAAACAAACAAGACAAAAATATATACTTTGTCATTTAGTTATTGAGACAAATGATCCAGTGTTAAATATTTGCAAGGTGCAAAAGTATGTGCTTTCAGTATCTGTTGTGACCCCTTTTTGAAGCAATAACTGCAGGTAACGTTTAACAACTCCAATAGCCTTCTGACTTGTCCACATGATCTTCATCAAACTACAGACAGGCAGCAGTGTTTTTTGGAGAGCTGTGGCTTTTTCCATGCAACCCTGCCATGCACACCATGGTTGTTCATAGTTCTCCTGATGATGGACTCATGAACGTCAACATTAACCAATGTGAGAAAGGCCTTTAGTTGCTTAGAAGTTATCCTGGGGTTCTTTGCAACCTTGTAAACTATTATACATCTTGCTTTGGCGTGATCTTTGTTGGTTGACCACCTCTGGGGAGGGTAACTGTGGTCTAGAATTTCCTTCATTTGTACACAATCTGTCTGACTGTGGATTTGTGAAGTCTAAACTCGATGATTTTGTAACCTTTTCCAGCTTGATGAGCAACAACAACTCTTTCTGAGGTCCTCAGAGATCTCCTTTGTTTGTGCCATGATTCACTTTCACAAACATGATCAGACTTTAATAGATTTTTTAAATAAAACAGGACATAAACTGACACCTAATTGTCATCCTGTTGACTGAAAACCCTTTTGAAAAGACAGACTCTAATTTCACCTTCAAATTAACTGCTAATCCTAGAGATTCACATACTTTCGCAACGCACAAATATTTAGCGCTGGATTATTTTTCATAATAAATAAATGAAAAAGAATATATTTTCATCTCATATATATATATATAGTTAGTGGACTCATTATTACCTTGACTTTTCATGATGGTGTTGACCGTGATGTCACGTATACCCTTACTGAACAGGGACTGACTAATATTTGACACCTGAGCATTGTATGGTGTGAGAATGGCAATGTCCTTTGTCTTTATCCCAGCCTTAGTCAAAAGAATGGCGATCCGCACCTGTAGAAAGATTATTACGATTATCACATGAAAAAAAACAAAAAAACATTTTATATATATACAGTGGGTACGCAAAGTATTCAGACCCCCTTAAATTTTTCACTCTTTGTTATATTGCAGCCATTTGCTAAAATCATTTAAGTTCATTTTTTTTCCTCATTAATGTACACACAGCACCCCATATTGACAGAAAAACATAGAATTGTTGACATTTTTGCAGATTTATTAAAAAAGAAAAACTGAAATATCACATGGTCCTAAGTATTCAGACCCTTTGTTGTGACACTCATATATTTAACTCAGGTGCTGTCCATTTCGTCTGATCATCCTTGAGATGGTTCTACACCTTCATTTGAGTCCAGCTGTGTTTGATTATACTGATTGGACTTGATTAGGAAAGCCACACACCTGTCTATATCAGACCTTACAGCTCACAGTGCATGTCAGAGCAAATGAGAATCATGAGGTCAAAGGAACTGCCTGAAGAGCTCAGAGACAGAATTGTGGCAAGGCACAGCTCTGGCCAAGGTTACAAAAAAATTTCTGCTGCACTTAAGGTTCCTACGAGCACAGTGGCCTCCATGATCCTTAAATGGAAGACGTTTGGGATGACCAGAACCCTTCCTAGAGCTGGCCGTCCAGCCAAACTGAGCTATCGGGGGAGAAGAGTCTTGGTGAGAAAGGTAAAGAAGAACCCAAAGATCACTGTGGCTGAGCTCCAGAGATGCAGTCGGGAGATGGGAGAAAGTTGTAGAAAGTCAACCATCACTGCAGCCCTCCACCAGTCGGGGCTTTATGGCAGAGTGGCCCAACGGAAGCCTCTCCTCAGGGCAAGACACATGAAAGCCCGCATGGAGTTCACTAAAAAACACCTGCAGGACTCCAAGATGGTGAGAAATAAGATTCTCTGGTCAGATGAGACCAAGATAGAACTTTTTGGCCTTAATTCTAAGCGATATGTGTGGAGAAAACCAGGCACTGCTCATCACCTGTCCAATACAGTCCCAACAGTGAAGCATGGTGGTGGCAGCATCATGCTGTGGGGGTGTTTTTCAGCTGCAGGGACAGGACGACTGGTTGCAATCGAGGGAAAGATGAATGCGGCCAAGTACAGGGATATCCTGGACGAAAACCTTCTCCAGAGCGCTCAGGACCTCAGACTGGGCCGAAGGTTTACCTTCCAACAAGACAATGACCCTAAGCACACAGCTAAAATAACGAACGCAACAACTCCGTGACTGTTCT
Organism: Labeo rohita; assembly: GCF_022985175.1. Lineage (NCBI taxonomy): Eukaryota > Metazoa > Chordata > Actinopteri > Cypriniformes > Cyprinidae > Labeo > Labeo rohita. The sequence continues at coordinate 34,572,240 of NC_066874.1, read as the reverse complement.
TGAATGGCCCAGCCAGAGCCCTGACTTAAACCCAATTGAGCATCTCTGGAGAGACCTAAAAATGGCTGTCCACCAACGTTTACCCTCCAACCTGACAGAACTGGAGAGGATCTGCAAGGAGGAATGGCAGAGGATCCCCAAATCCAGGTGTGAAAAACTTGTTGCATCTTTCCCAAAAAGACTCATGGCTGTATTAGATCAAAAGGGTGCTTCTACTAAATACTGAGCAAAGGGTCTGAATACTTAGGACCATGTGATATTTCAGTTTTTCTTTTTTAATAAATCTGCAAAAATGTCAACAATTCTATGTTTTTCTGTCAATATGGGGTGCTGTGTGTACATTAATGAGGAAAAAAATGAACTTAAATGATTTTAGCAAATGGCTGCAATATAATAAAGAGTGAAAAATTTAAGGGGGTCTGAATACTTTCCGTACCCACTGTATATATATATAATGGCCTAAAGCCATTTAATAATTAGGAGAAGCTAGAAGAAGTGCGGATGGAATTGAGTCATTAAGCAATTTTTTTTATACATATATAAATATTTTGTAAAAAATATTTTTTGGCGCATGTGTTAAAGGTAACTGAAACTGTTGGTGTGTCAGGTTAAAATTTATATTCTCCCTTTTTAGTCCTGAGCGTTCTTAATCACAAGATGGCGCCAATTAGCTTCTCTAGATCGTTTTGTTATGAAAATTGGATTGAGAAACAAAAGTAGTAGCAGCAGTATGTGAAATGTCCACATTAGTGATCATCAGGAGCACTTCTACATTGCATATTTGGGGCTTAGCAGACCTCTGTGGACGTCTATTATGGAGGCATGCTTCAATGAAATGTCGGATATGTTTGTAGGAGTTTTAGGATTTTTAGACTCTTCCACATTTGCCTTTGAATTTTCATTCCCCTGTTCAGTCGAGACCACCAGACTTTTCTCCTTTCCATCAACATGGCCAAAAACTATACATGTTTGCTTTGATTTAGTAAGGAAGAGACTTGGTTTAGGTAATGTTCCAGTTTTTAACTTTCCACCATAGAACTCCTTAGATGGAAATGCACAAATGTCTTCTTGCTGTAAGAGACAAGATATGTACCAAAGAAATTTGAATTTGAATTAAGTGAAACTATAAAAATAGAACTACTGCGGTTTAATTGATTAGTTCATTGTTTGATATCAGAGAATATTAAATACTATTGCTGAATAAAAATTATACATTTACATAAAAAAACAGAATTGCTGACATAAATGTTTAGATGCAAATACAGTAGTAAAGCTATTATTTATTACCATTCTGTACTGAGTGTCAAGCATGAGTGCTTTCTCCATGTAACGTTCAAAAAGAGATTTGCTCATTCCCAGTCGCTCCACAACATCACAGTGGACTACAGGTTGCAGCTGCATATGATCGCCCAGAAGAACAATCTACAACAGGAAATTAGTAGGATAAGAATAAGAACCTACACGTAGATTCAGCAGTAAATACCTCCAGTAATTAATGTGTGTTATTTAACCAATTCATGCTGCTAGTGTTTGTCTAAAACAAAAATTGTTTTGGAGTCGTACCTGATCAGGCTTATGAGCCACTAGGGGAATAAAGGCTTCAGGTTCAGTTGCCATGGCACATTCGTCGATGATGATCTGTTTGAAGTCGAGGACTTTAGCTAAGGCAGGGTTTGAGGCTGCTGTGCAGGTGCACAAGATGACATCATGCTGCAATAACTCATGTTTTCGAGCCTTTTGGAGGATGTCTTTGTAGCTTTAAAACAACACAAAAAATGGTTTTGAAACTTTTGTGAACTTTAAATTAGCTTTTCATTTCTATAAAATTGTGTCCAAACAATTTTTAACAAAGAAGAATATGAAGAATGTGTCATATGAACTGTTACGGACCCATACTTACAATCTCTTTTCTTCGTTAGTGAGATTATCTCCTCTTGCAATTTTCAAATCAAAAGCTAGTATTTGTGTGGAGAATGGGTTGTCTTCTTTTCGAATCAGGTGGTGAAGTGCAATGGAGCTAATAAAGTGACAGAAATACACATCACCACGCATACACACTACATTCATAGTTAGTATCTACACTCAAATAAGTGAAGATAGACAGTATTAGGCAAATACCTGAGCTCTGTGTTGGGTTTTTCGCTTCTTTTAGAATGGCGTGACAGCTTCAGATTGCAGCCTGGGTAAGGAAATTCCAACATCTCCATCTGATCACTGTAGACTCTGAGAGGTCTAAGTTGATTTCGAAGTTTTAGGAGATGACCTGCAACCCATTTGGATAAACAGTTAAAGTGCAGTAATGTTGATAATGTGATGCTATTTATATATAACTAAATGTCATACTGTATATTCATTAACTATGTGGGTATACTAGATGCCATCCCATTCTTACTATTTCTCCAATATTTGCTGTCCATGCTGAATGTAAAATTTCTTCATATATTAAATATCTGAATAGTCTACTACTTTTGAAAAAAAAGTATACATATATATATTTATAATATGTAAAAAATAAAAATGTTATTATGACAGATGCCATTTACTGAATTAGACATGCAACTGTGATAAGGTTATGTCACAACAATGTAGCATTTTCAGAAACATTTTTTTTACATAATGCATTCTGTTTTACATGTTTTCAAAGAAAATAAAATAAATACTAAACATTAGGCCAGCATTCCGTTCTTAAAATGCAAAGCAAAAACAAATACAAGTAAAACGTTTACACAGAGCTGCTAAAATGCTTTAACGAGTATGCCAAATATGGTTTGCAAAATTTACCTGCCACAACATCAACAGACTTATTTGAAGGCCCACAGTACAGAACAGCTCTCTTCTTTTGTGAATTGGAGACAGAACATTTTTGAATATTCTTTAACAACCAGTACAC